>NC_056731.1:298402794-298537794 GCF_019279795.1 Protopterus annectens
CCAAAAAAGAGGGCACACATCTTACATGTCCCTGTTTTATAAACAAAAATAAAGGACCTCGCGTGGTAGAATTTTGCAGTACATTAAAAGATTTTACACTGTCTCTTTGATAATGTGGTTATATTTTCCACCATTTTGTCACTCTTTGTTTTTATACATGTGTCTGAGTAGTATCCCATATTCCTATTGGAAGCAGGAAGAGTTATTTACTATTTGGTATTCAAATTTTATGCTAAGTTAGATGTCTAGATTTTTGGTTGGCTGTACCTTACATTTCAAGGGCCTTTATACCTATTTCCAATGTCAGCAAGTTGAGAGGTATGCAGCCATGTTAAAAGATCCTGGGTGTAAATATGAGATGTAGGTAGAAGTTTCACATTCTCCTTTCTGTCTCAGTTTCTGTACTTGTTTTTTGCCTTCTCAAATGTTAATGTGCTCTGTTTCTGAAAATCTGCACACCTGTAAATGATCTGTATCTTTATGACAGGACTGAGTACAACAGCTGAATGTATAATGCAGAAACTAAAAAGACAATGATCTTTTCCATATTCTCACTTGTTATATCTTGTTTTTCTTTTGAATGTTAATGCAAATAAAATACATCTTTATGTGAAAACGTGTTATTTGGTTTAAAAATATGCCAGCTTGTGTTGTTAAATAATTATAATAGGTTGTTCAGAATACAAAGTTGTGTTTGAATTTGAACTTCCCAGACTTAGTTTTGGATCTCTCAATAGGTGCTCGTTTAATTTTACTGAATCTTCAAGTAAAGAGATCGACAAAAGTGTGATGCAGTCAGCAGCTGATTCTGCAAGAGTCCACTGCGACAGCCCACTTCTTATTAACGTTTGTATGCTCTGGTGATGGTGACACAGATGGGTAGTTAAATTTAGAACTGGATGTGCTCTTTGAATGACTTGTTTGCTTTTTTGTATTGCTTTAATAATCACTGACGACTGGTCAGGGGCAAATCTTGCATTACCCACAAACAAAAGTCAGCTTTTGCTACTATATATGGACATTATTTAAGAAAGAAATATCTTGCCTTTTTAAATGGTATCATTGTGTGTTTGAACATTATTTTTCTTCTGCCTGTAAATGATGTATTACACATGTACACTATCAAGTTACACAATGCATCAGTAATATACAGTTTCTGCAGTTTTTAAGGCAATCAAATTTGACAAGTCACTCACTTCTTGAAACCCTTCCCATCCATTCACTCGGTATGTTTCTCTCCATCGAGGAAGGTTACTGTTATCTATGCACAGTGTGCCTACTTATCTTTTACTTGTAACAGGCTATGGTAGCCAGTCTCGTTCCTGTAGGTAATGCTTGATTTACTAGGGGTGCACAGATTGTTCTGTCCAATCAGCATGCAAATTATTGAATGTAACTGTGGTTTAGTTTTACAATAGATCTTTGTATGTAATATGAGCAGTTCTGGTTTATTTTTCCTGAAAAGTATTTGAAACAACTAACATTCCTTTGCTTCATGACCTGCCCAGAGTAACAGTGTGTGTGGTACAAAATGGAATTCATGCTGCATATTTGTTTGTGTCAAAGAGTTTTGTGTCTGCCTACTTAACTTATTTTAGGGAAGAAGAAGAGGAAGAGGAAAAATGCATGAATCGGGATGAAGAAGAGGAAGAGGAGAAATATATGAATTGGGATGAAGAAGAGGAAGAGGAGAAATACATGAATCGGGAAGAGGAGAAATACACGAATCTTACAGAAACATACTCATATGTAACTGCTACAAATGCAACCAAGCTAAAAACAGAATTAAAACACCACTCAAGACTAATGGACAGTAGCATAAAAAGGGTGGGGGTGAAAGGGGAAATTACCTTGGGTGCTGTCTTGTAGAAAGTGCAATTCGCACTAAGTAAATAAAAATATATTTTTATAAATAGCTTTTTTATTTCCCTTTAAGGGAAGCAGAAGAAATTACAAAAAAAACATCCTGCATGGATGTCCGAGACTCCAGAGTACCTCCCTCCCCTTTCCACATCATCTTACATGGACAACAGCTCATCCCATTGTTTTAATGTGGGATCACCTCTAACACCTCCCAAAAGACATCTGGCTGGGAAGATGGACGGGGTTGTATAGAGCTTTAGCACCCAAAGAGAGTGAAATTCAAATACCTATTTGTTTTTGTTAATTTCTCACTGTGTGCGCTAGATAGTTTTAATAAAATTTAACTTCTTTCTGAAACCTGAAAGGTGCCACTTTGTGCAGTGACTGCAGTAAGAAGTCACAGTTCATTTCCTTTTTTTTTAATTATTGGCACAGTGAGAACTGAGTAGAATAGTGGACCATGGTCAACTTGGGCCTCAAGCCTGCTTTTCTTGTACCTGGGGCCTGGGCTGAGGGCTACTGGAATGAATGGAACTGGAAGAACTTAAGAAGAACAACTGGACAAGGGAGGATTAAGTATGTATGTGGGCATTTGCTCTGCCAAAATGAAAAAAAAAATATTACTGTCTTGTCTCTGTCTAAGCCGAAAAATAGGGACAGATTCAAAATATTGCTCTTATAAACTTAGAAAGTTGCCAGAACAATAGGTTTTGTGCTAACATGCATTTTCTGAAGGACAGGAAGTCTGAAACTCAAATGTCTGTCATTATTAGTGACTTGAAGTTTGGGGAATCATCTCAGGGACAATGTTTAAAATATTGCTGTTATAATTTATAAACATAGAAATCATGTTTTGCACAACTATGTACATTACGAAGGATGAAGGATGAAACTCAAATGTTTTTGTTATTATCTGACAACTTGAAGTAATTGGTAGTTGGGGAGCATCAGATCAGGGACAGCATTTAAAATATGGATGTTATTTGTAAATATATAAAGTTGCTAGAATAATGTTTTGCACTAATACACAAGGATAAAATGTCTGAAACTCAAATGGTTGTCATTTAGTGACTTCCAAGTGGGAGGATCACATCAGAGATAAAGTTAAATATTTCCTGTTGTTATAAACATACAAATTTGCTAGAATAATGTGTTTTACACTACTGTGCATTTTCTGAAGGATGAAGTCTGATGTCTGAAACTCAAATGTCCATAATTATTTAGTGACAACTTCAAGCCGCTAATGGTGGGCTATCACATCAAGAGCAAAGTTTAAAATGTTGTTGTTGTAAACATAGAAAATTGCTAGAATAATGTGTGTTGCCCTTACATGCATTTTCTGAAGGATGAAGTTTGATGTCTGAAACCCATTGTTTAAATCAGTTTGCTCTTGTTTGCTACTACTATATTTAAGTGTGTATCTGTTCTCCTGTGTTAAATCGATCTAAACAGAGTTTGAATATTTTTAGCATAGTCTGGTTACAGGTTTTGCTGTATCCAGATCTGTTTATGTGATTCCTGTGTTTAGTGTTGGCTGGGGCGTGCCTGCACTTAGTGGGAGTAAGTGAACTGGTTGGAACTGATCTGGCATAGAGGGTGTTGAACTAAGAGCTCAGGGACAAGGGTTGATCGGTCAATTCCAGTATTTCTATTTTACTTTAATTTTTGTGGTATTTAAACTCAGCATTTGCATGGGTTCCTGCTTCCTTGCCCATCACACACCACCGCTGCACTGTTTTTACCCTTTGCAAGGTATCTCAGTTGCATATTTTCCTTTACCAGCATTCCTGTATAAGTGAGGCCCTTGCCTGCAGCTACTGTATTGATTTTATCCAGCCCTACTCACACCTATAGATACTCTCTTCAGATAGTAACCACTCTACTATTCCTGACCTCTCTTTCACAGATTCTGATAACTATGGATGGACAATTTCCTATGGTTTCTCCTGCTAGTCTGGTTGATATGGGCATCCTGAGACAGTGTAGCAACTGCCTTAGTAACACAGACAACCCTCTACTCCTACCACCTAGGAACAAAATATGTGAGGGATGCAATTACATTAAGAACCTAGAATCATTGCTGTCTCAGTCACAAGATAGTACATCTGACACTGAGAAGGTTGTCTACACAAACACTACGAACACCACACCTCTAACACCACCCACAATTGTACAACACACTGCTACATATGCGGGGGTTCTCAACAAAAACATACTTAAACAAAAGAGACTTCTGAAGTAAAAGCACACACGCACATCACAACCCACCGCATCAAGCACCACACATAGTACACATGCCCATGTCTCACAGCCTATAAGGCCCAGCCACAAACCCAACATACCAGTCATAGGACACTCTGTCGTGAGACACACAGATGTGCCCCTCACCAGGCTAGACAAGAAAAAAGTCATGGTAAGTTGCTTGTCATGTGCTTGAATCCACCATATCACACATTCACTCAAGTTTCTTAACAACAGGTACTGTTATGACTCTGTCATAGTCCATGTTGGTGTGAATGACTTGAGACATACCTCTCTGAACTATATGAAGAGAGACACGATTGAGCTCACTGAATATGTGTCCCAGACATTTGTCTCTTGCCTTAAGCAGCATCCTACCATCACCCAGAATGATGCCTCAATGCAAACAGAAAATGATTGACTTTAACAATTGACTTAGTTACTGGTGCCATTCCAAGGGGATCCAGTACCTGACAGCCTAGGAGGGCATGACTGACAGACCACGATGCTTTGCCAGAGATGGCCTTCATCTGTCTCCCCTGGGATTCAGGCTTCTGGCAAAGGATCTTGCCTCCCCCATAATGCCTTTTTTAGGCAAAGTCATGAGCACAAAATTACCAACATGAAAAATTCTTCTAAACGAAATTTAAAGGTCATGCTGCTAAACGCTAGAAGTCTTAGCATGAAACTACACACACATTGCAAGCATTCCTTGCCCTGGAAAAAGCTGACATTTGTGCAGTCACTGAAACCTAGTTCAAAGCTGTGGAGAGCACCTCAGCTTTATCAGGTTACTCATCCTACCATACTTTCAGACCCCAAATGGAGGGCTACAAAGCCAAATGAGGTGGTGTTTCAATTTAAATACCGTTTTAAATACCATGTTAAATCAGTTTTAATTTAAGTGTATATTTTGTTTACATCATACATTGTTTTGTCTTTGTCTTGTTCTTTTTTTCACTTTATTCAAAATGATGTGTAATAACAATAATAATTATACAATACTTTTGTAAATAGTCTAGAAGGGCAAAAGCGATCTTTGTTAACAATAGGTTATGGAAATAGAATACGATTTTTACTACTGATTTTTTGCTTGCAAAGTGTATATGTATATATTTATATATATTTTTAGATTGCCAAATGGTGTAAGGTTTATATATTTCAGGCCATGTAGTATATTATCATGGATAAAGTCATAAACTTAATAATATGGCTAAATAAGAGGTACCACATCATTATTAATTTTATTTAAAGTACATAAGGGTTATACTATTATGACAGCTACTAAGTAGGGCAGGACCAGCTCGAATGTCACACTGATGGGGAAAGTGATGTAAATTTAACATATATACCAATAACACTTTGTTTTACAGCACAATAAACCACTTCCTTGCCTGGTAAAAAGTATATATATAGTTAGAAACATTGTGAGGAAACCATCACTCTGTTATTTTTGTTTTACTTGGATCGCTTGTCTGTGTACTTAATAAAGGATTTTCGACTGGAAACAGACTGCCTACCCTGCTTGGATTACTTTTGAATACTTAGTAATTCTGTACAATATTTTAAATTATATATTTATTACTTTTTTTTACTTAGGATGAGTTTAAGTTTGCTATTTCTACTACCATTATCTGATTTGATTAATATACAGTGATTAACTAGTTATATCTTCCACACAGAGAAGTTTCTTACACTGTTTTGTTAATATTTATCAAAGACATACACACCTCCAGGCTGGTCAAACAGTATGACACACAGAAGACACTCTTATGTGCAGTTAACTGTTGACGAAACACCTATTCAAATCATAGCTAGCTACAGACCCCCAACCATGACTCAGGAAGTGCACTCCACCTATCTGGACTTACTTGAATCCATCAAGATTCAACCCTCTACCCTGATCCTGGGTGACTTTAACTACCCAACCATAGAGTGGAAGACCTATTCTAGTCCAAACATGAACGACCAGAGATTCCTCAACTTCATCAAAATGCCAATGCATTGGATCAGCTGGTTTACAACCCTACAAGAGGTGCAAATATCCTGGACCTGTTCTTAACCAACATGAGCAGCCACTGTAACAACCCTACAGTGTCACCCTCCTTGGTAAGATCCAACCATAAAGAGGTCACTTTTGGTGTCACCATCTCCCCTGACGCCCCCCAATCAGGGTCAAACAAAAAAACTTTTCCAAAGCTGAATACAATCTCCTCAGAGCAGGTATAAGCAGCTTCACAGCCACCATCCCTTCGATTGGATCTAGCATTAATGTCCAAGCCTACACCAAAAAACTATATGAGCACCTACATAGTGGTATGGACTCAGCAATACCTGACAGGACCAAATCATCTGCCTCAAGGAAGAGTACACTTATGTGGTGGACAGCAGCAATAAACAAACTCTATAATAAAAGGAAAAAAATGCTGTCCAGTACCAAGAAGGAGCAGGTGCCAAATTGTCAGCAATCTCTCCTTTGTCTGAACAAGCAAATAAGGTCACTGGTGAAATCCTCTAAGGCTAACTTTGAGTTCAAATTGTCCACATTCACTAAGGACAATCACAAAATCTTCTTCACATATGTCCGTAATCTCAAAGGTAACACCCAAATCTGCTCTGAACTGGTGGTCAGTTACACCACATACACAAACGCCATAGATATAGCCAACCTGCTGGCAGACAGGTTCAGTGAAAACATCACCCCCTGTCCCCCCCATCAGTAAACCAGGACATCCCCAGCACCTGCCCCTCTTCCATCATCACCAGGGAGCAGGTCCTTAATGCCCTCTGAAAGACAAAAAATGCAGTCTCCATGGGACTCACTAACATCCCTGGCTATATCCTACATGAACTCAGGCATGAGCTCTCTATTCAACCAAAACCTGAACACCGGCTTCATCCCAGCTGAATGGAGGACAGCCACTGTCAACCCTCTACACAAAGGTGGAGCAGCCACTGAATCAGGCAATTATAGGCCCATCAGCCTAACTAGTCTGATCTGCAAGACCATGGAATGCATTATCATGGACCTTATAAACAAGGACATTGTCAACCTCTAAACACTTGACCCCACACAGTTTGATTTTTCAAAGGGAGATCATGCCTGTCAAACTTGGATGACTTCTTCAAAACAGTCACCAAAGCCATGGATGAGGGGAAAATGGTGCACACCGCCTATCTTGACCTAGCCAAAGCCTTCAACACTATTCCCCACTTGGGAATAATAGATAAACTCTCCCAGCTAGGTATCAACCTGTATGTTACCAGATGGGTAGCTAACTGGCTCACTGTTAGAACCCACTCAGTCAAAATAGGGGAAACCACCTCTAGGAGTAGACCTGTAACAAGCAGTGTACCTCAATGATCAGTCTTGGGGCCTCTACTGTTTGGGATATACTTTTCTGAGGTGCAAGCCAAAACCAGTAGTCTGTGGCTGACCAAGTTTGCAGATGACTGCAAGCTGGGCACTGTCTTAAATTCCCCTAGTGATGTGAACATCCTCCAAGAGGGCCTTACTCAAACTAATGACTGGTGCCAGAAGCATGGCCTCAAAATGAATACCAAGAAATGCATCATTATCCCCTTTGGGGAAAATGGCATTCTCACTAATTATCACATTAATAACAACATACTCAGCACACAATCAGTCGTGAGGGACTTGGGCACCCAGGTTGATAGCAACCTGATGTTTGACTACCAAATTGCCTCCGTTGTATGGAAGGCTTTCTACATGGCTCACCTCATAAATAAGGGTATTTCATCCAGGAATAAGGAGGTCATAACATCCCTGTACTCCTTCCTTATCAGACCCATTATCGAGTACAATGCCCCCTTCAGCATATACCTTGCCAAGCACATGCAGCAGCTGGAGAGTTCACAGAGGTTCCTAACCAGGAAAATCCAGGGTCTCAAACACCTATCCTATACAGATAGGCTAAAAGCCCTGTCCCTCTACTCAGTCTCATACAGACTGCACAGAGGTGACCTGTGTCTGGCATACAAGGCCATCTCAGACCCAGCCTTGATGGAGTTGTTGCATATCTGTAAGTCAAACATTACTCATGCAACTCGCATGCAAGGCCATAACTTGGTCTGTGACATTAATAGAACTTGTTGGCAGGATAGATTTGTATCCCAAAGACTCCCCCATGTGTGAACTGACTCCCTCTCCATGTCAAGCAGAGTACCTCTCTAGCCCTCTTTAAGAAGAACCTGGATGACTGGATGGGAAACAGAAAATACACCCTTGGGATCCCATCTGTGTCCCTACTAGACAGGGAAAACAGATAATGACTTTGAGGGAACATGGGCCAAATTCTTGGTTAGGCTTATAAGGGCCTCTGGGCCAATAGCCAAGTATCATCCTATGAACCTATGAACATAAGGAAGTTCCATCATAACCCTTTCCACAGTCTATTAATTTTATAACACTCTCCTTCCACGCCTCACCCACCATATGTAATTTGCGTTATTTTTTTTCTTTCCTTCGTCCCCCCTGTTCTTACTTGTCCTGCTTAAACCCTTTTCCCCTCTTCTCTCAGTTTCCTCTACTTACTCTCCCTTCATACCACCTCGTCCATATGCATTTTCTTACTTCTTTTACTTCCTCCTTTTCCCTTCCACACTTCCACATCTGTAATATTTCATCCTTTCCAACATCTTTCCTCTATCTTGACTTTAACCTTTCACCATTGCCCCTCCCTTTAATCCCCTCTCCATAGCTCTCTCCCCTAATGTCTTCCCTTCATATTTCTACTCTACTCTCCTTTCCACTCTATACTTTCCTCACTTTAGTCTCTTTTCATAAATATCTTAGGCTATTGCCTGTCTCTCATCTAATGTTTCTTTTTCATAACTTTCCATACAGTTTTTGCTAATATTTCTCATCTGGCTTCAACTAATAATCATCTTGCTTTATCATTCCTAATTCATCCTACTGAGTGTTCTTTTTTATATTGTGAGCAACTATTAGTCATTATGGTATGTTCAAACTAGTATTCTTAAATATTTTTGGATATTTGTGTTCTTAAATGTTTCTATTTCAAAATGTATCTATTTCTAATTGCTGTATGTTAATATTGTTAACTGTCTTTGGAGCTTTTCTCCCCAGGCCGCTGCTGAAAATGGGCTTTCACCCAGTCGAACTATCCCGGTAAACAAATGTTAAATTACTAAATAAATAACCCACACCAAAATGTGTGTTTGCTGGTGTTATATCATTGCTTATGTTTGTTTTGTAAGCTATATGTTTTTAAAGATTGTTTTGTTTATTTATTCTTTTATTTTGTTATGGTGTTCTGCAACAGAGAAAAGTAGGCCTCATTATATGTTACACAGCTACTACTAATAAAAACTTCACAGTAGTTTTTTTCACAAACGTTTAAGGGAAATCAGAGCCATTTGAAAGGTATACATATTAATTTGGAAAAGCTATAGAATAATGCAATTATTTTTTTTTAAATCAAGTTTAAGATTTGAATTGCTATGTCTCTGCAACAGAATAGCTATGTTTAAAATAATATAGGATATTTTGAATGAATGTAACCTTCAATGACAATAAATGCCATATTCCTAATACGTTATCCCTTACATAGAGCCAAAACCTTCTTACATGAAATTTAATTGGAGTTTTTTATGTGTTCTTTATATTTCAAAAACATCCACAGACAGACAGACAGACAGAAACATGCACGCACACACACACACACACACACACACACACACACACACACACACACACACACACACACACACACACACACACACACACACACACACACACTCACACACTACACAGAGACAGACAGACACACTGACACACATGCATGCACTAGGCATAGGTCAGATTCTTTGATATTTCCTCATGCTGCCCCGGCTGAAATAACTGATATGCCCCAGTGTGACAAGTGGCAGATCACTACAACTGCCACATATTCACATGTGACCCTGTGTCACATCAGCTTCCTTTTTTCTTTATTTTCCTTTTTTAGTGCACATCTGTAAGCTGAGCAGTGCTGCACCATCATGATGGAAATGACCACTGTAAAATCTCTGACTGAAGACCCTGTCATACATTTCACTATAGTTACCTGACTCTGTGGCATAGATGGATAAAACTCTGTAACCCAAATTACATGGGTGCCGGAACCATAATGCCAGGGGAGGGGGAACCTCCCCCTCCCACTTTTACAGCTGCAAGACCTGTCGGAAAAATTAAAGAAGTGGAGTTTTCACGCTAAGGTGGATTTGCGCATGGAAGTTAAACTAGCTGTTCTTGTTCTCCTATTGCTTTGTGTTACAGGAGTTATGCTGCCACTGCTCTGTTGGTGTTGCCAGAGCCAGAGTCATGCTGGTAAGGAGAGTTTTGTTCTTTTACTTGCAGGAGTTATGCTGCTGTGTGTGTGTGTATATGTGTGTGTGTGTGTGTGTGTGTGTGTGTGTGTGTGCGTGTGTGCGTGTGTGTGTGTGTGTGTGTGTGTGTGTGTGTGTGTGTGTGTGTGTGTGTGTGTGTGATGCATGATGCCCCAGTTAGGTATACCTGGTGGTTAGTGTTATTCAGGCTCAAACAAGAGCCTGAATTATCTACCCATACCACCACTTGTGATTCAGGGAGTTTTGTCCATAGCTCTCCACTGTCCAGATTTTCACAGAATATTTAGCTCATACCTTTGTTCTTTTCCTCTTAAAATTTGTGATTTTCTGGCAAATCAGTTACAACTGAATTCACTAAATAAAGATAGCCCTTTAAGTTTTAGTATTCCTATCTTTCAGGAAACACATGGCAACACAAAACACTTTAATTTAGCAACTTTCTAAGATTATACAAGCAATATTTAAAATATGTACCTGGTTTTGGGTCCTTGCCCCCCCCCCATTAAATGTTGGCTTTTTCCAGATTTCTTGTGCTGCGAAGTTAAGAGATTTGGTTGAGTGTCTAGTGGATTTTACAAGGAACTGAGAGCTTCAGGGGAATAGAAGTTTAGTGCTACTTATGCTAAGTTGCTTACATTGTTGGTAGCACAACAGGTAGTATACTTGCTTTTGATGCAGAATGCTGTGGGTTCTACTCCTACAGTATGCAGATGGATCGCTGATACTGTACTGTGTTGTACTTTAAAGGGAGTGGATGCTGCAGTCCTATGAATGTCCCCCTTTGGAGGAGTTACCTACTAACTATGTGTCTATTATCAGTTTGCCATCCATTCCCCATTGCAAAATTACCAGCTTATCATTTTTTTAAGGTAGCAGAGGCAATTTATTCTTCAAGGGCAACAGGCAATTTATTTGTAGATGAAACCGCAACCTCTTCATTAGTTACAAATCCCTTTAATGTGGAATTATTTAGATGACTTACTTCTGCAGAGATTTTGCATATTTACTGATATTGGTGGATTGTAATGACAAAAGTTTGAATAGCCTTTTATGGTTGAAATTTTCCGAAATGGTTAATTTTGTCATTATTGGTTCATACATTTTGTTTCATTGCTTACTAGAAGACTGTTCCAAACTGCAAATTTAAAACACATTCTAACAAGTGGTGCTGTATTATACAAGGAATATAATTTAATACAATCAGGTTAATACAATCAGGAAGATGAAGCAAAGAACACAAACATGTATGTTTGTATGGAGATGTATACGTATGTGTTGTATGTATGGGCAGCACAGTGGTGCAGCGGTTAACATTGTCGCCCTCACAGCAAGAGGTTCTCTGGTTCAATTCTCGGCTGGGGTGCCTTCTGTGTGGAGTTTGCATGTTCTCCCTGTGTTCTCCCACATTCCAAAGACATGCATCTGGAGCATTTCTCTCTGCTGAAAACAGGCTCTGTGGAACCTAGTCGGACTTTCCCGGTCAACAAATGTTAAATAAATAAAACAAATAAAAATAAAAAAATGTTTGCGCACAGGATGCAGGAAATCAAAATAGGGGAAGAGACCAGTCACCAATGAAGTCCCCAGGGTTCGGTGCTGAGACTTTTTCTGTTTGGCATATACATCTGAAAAGTAGAAGGAAATATCAAAGGGCTTTGGCTGACTAAGTTTGAGATGATCGCAAGCAAGGGGCAGTTATTGAATCCCCAAATAACTTAGCCATCATGCAGGAAGGTTTGTCCCAAACAATAACTGGTGCCAGAATCATGAATTGAAACTAAACTCCAAGAAATACATTATCATATCCTTTGGGAGGATAGTGAGGCAACTTTGTGAAGTCTGAATACAAAATAGGTATTTATGGTTATGCCCCTTGAAGACTATTAAGTAATGATAAAGTTTACGGCAGGCGCTTCACCAGAATAATGTATCTTAAGGGGGAAGTAATAGACTTTTTGACAATAACTCTGCTTATGCATACTTTTCACTATAGAAAAATACACTGTAAACACTTTTATATACAATACTTTTAATAGTTTTCTGTAGATAACTATATTAATAGATATCAATAAAGTATGGGTGCATCTTTTGTAGCTCAGACAGTATTATTTATTTATTTATTGCCAAAAACTGAAGTAACCAAAGACTTTAAGCAGCTTATAGAAGGCATACTTAGAATTCCACAACAAATGTAAGTATTACATCTGTCCTCTGAATCAGAGGCTTAATCAAACAACGTCACAGACTGAATGAAACTAATGTTTCCTAAAATTATGGTATTGTCAGGATGTGAGAAAATGCATTAAAATTAATTTTAAAACATAATCACTATACCCAGGCAAAATAAACAACTAAAAAAAAAACAATGCCAATAGTCTTCAGCTGTATGGAGTCCCTGATATTGCTGGTGTCACACCTCTCCATATTGTTGTGTTGTGTGAGTTCATCCACAAACAACACTGATATCTTAAATCACTGTCTCCCAGATGTTGACCTGCAGATGCTGGTGAGTAACAACAGTTAACACCAATGGACTCTGAGTGCCTCCATTATGATGTCAGTCTTAGCTTGGCCAAATTTGTGCAACCTTTGCTGTCTGCCCCCTCCAGAGGATATGAGCACACCAATGGGAGTAAGACACATAACTGTGGGCTACTGAGTGACAGGGTCAGTATGCTACCAAATGCAAACAGTGGTGGTATACACAACAGTACAAGTGGGAGAATGCTAGGACTACCTTAGGCGCCATGGATATGTCTTCTGGTGGACAACAGAATACACCATTTGGACCTTAGCATACAGGTAGGGACAGCCATGTGCAAGTGTACAACACAAAGAAGCCCACAGGGCTATAGAGGTGAAGGGGTGGGCTTCCCTGAGTGTATGGTTTGGCGACAACAATGAGGTAACCCATGACTCTGGGTTCCTGTGGTATGATGTGTATTTTCACCTTAGAGTGTCCTGTAATAGCTGTTTGCACAAGATAAGTTCACAGTATGCATATGTAGAACATGCACGATACTTTAGGAATATGCAGTCTTGCTAGTGGGTAGTTTTCCCCTCACCGTAGGGTAGGTATGCAGCCACGTATTTTATGCATGTGCTATGTGTAAGTACACCTTGCATGCAAACAGTTTTATTGATTAAGATAAGTACCTGTCCTCGCATCGCAGGCAAATGCTCATATGTACAGCATACCAGAAAGGTACCCATTGCTGCAGTACTGAAGAATACGGTTTCCCTCCTTAGGGCTGTGTCTTCGTACAGTTCAGCATCTCTGCAGGTTGAAAATGGCAGAGTTGCTGCTGGTGCTCCTTTTTCATGCATTGTTTGGCATTTAAAATGAGGTACCATCCATTTAAGCTGTAAGTAAATAGAAATTTGCATTGTACATATGCTATTGAGGCTAAATTCCACATTATGTCTAAGAATCACTGTACCCGGACATAATCAACAGCTAGAAAATCTTCATCCCACAATATTAAAAAAAATCCATTTTATTATACAGTTATGGTAATTATATAATAAAAACTTTTTTTATTATTTTACATTGTGGGATGCTGTGGTTTTGGTGGATTATAATAGCTACTGCAGTTTTTAGTAGCTTTGAGATTGCATAATAAAAACTTTTTTATTATTTTACATTGTGGGATGCTGTGGTTTTGGTGGATTATAATAGCTACTGTGGTTTTTAGTAGCTTTGAGATTTGTATAATAAGCAGCTAGGGTGCAGGCCGCTAATATACCATGAGTGAGGGCTTGTGCATGCCGCCTGTGCATGTACTTGCATTATGCTTTATCGCTATACTAGGCTGTATTGTTCATCCTTCAGAATATACATTTGCAGCAGGAATCTTAGGTCAGTATCTTGTATCATGGGACATTTGTGGCAAATTCTGACACTAATGCCCCTGAAAGATTGCCTGCTGAGTGTGTCAAGGACAGCAAGGTAATGCTTTTTCCTAAACAGCCAGTTCAAGGAGTGGCTGCTGAGAACCTATCAGGTTTTGTTTTGTAAGGTGAATACAAAAGAAGAATGAAGCCCAGAGACGTACAATAAAGCTCCCAGTCGGCAGAAACTGTTCTGTTACTTAATTCTCAGTGTAGTCACCCAGTGTAGAAATGAAAATACTTAAAAAATCACTTTTATTAAATCCACCAAAACACATTAACGCTCAAACCATACGTTTACGTTTCTTAACTTCATCAGATATGGGCTGGAACTTCTGTTTAAGAGATTTGACAATGAAACAAAAACGTATGGTTTGAGCATTAATGTGTTTTGGTGGATTTAATAAAAGTGATTTTTTAAGTATTTTCTTTTCCATGCTGGGTGACTACGCTGAGAATTAAGTAACTGAACAGTTTCTGCTGACTGGGAGCTTTATTGTAGTCTCTGGGCTTTGTTTTTCTTTTGTGTTTACTGTTTTTTGTGGAGCCCTTGTGCTTTCTTTGGGATTTTGTAAGGTGAATGTCTAACTTGACCTTTCCAGGCTACTCAGTGAGGCTAATGGCAACCCCAGGAGCACTGAGTAATATAGTCACTGGTATGATGACCTACACTACCACCCTGAAGATCTTTAGTAGAGGGAAACGGAGGTTAGGCAAAGGCCCAAATGGTGTAGTAAGTATTTGTTGTAGTTTTACACTGATGCTTGTGTAACTTACCTTCACCTATGTGAGATGGCTGTTATACCGCTTGTGTCTTTCAGTATGGGCAATGAAGGAAGCCAATCATGGTAGCAAACAGGAGGCAGCAGTGACATTTGGCATGGCTTGGTTAGTGCTGCTCATGAGTATTAAGGTGTCCTATATTTCCTGTGCCACTTGTAGTTCATGTTCAGTAATATAGTCCTTCAGCTTGTGTGTCCCTCATAGAAATCACAAAGTCAAGAAACTGCAGCTACTGTAGATCAACTTCCACCATCTCCTGCCATTGTGGCTGTGCTGTGGAAGGTGCTAGGGCAGGGAGTGGACATCAGCTTCCTGCTATAACTTTTTCTGTTTGTCTTGCTGCCTGCCATTCTACTATTCCCTGTAAATTCCTCCATTCATTCTTACGTCTCTGAACTGCTGAATTGTCAGGTCCAGATAGATCAACAGAGGAGATTAACAGTGTAAGTTATCAAGGCTGTACACCAGAATGGTAGCCAAAAAATACTGCAGGCAAGCAGTTGTACTCATGTACTAGGACTTTAGTGTGAATTTAAAGATATCTCTTCAGGACTACCACATGCATATACCGCATCATTTGTTGAGGTACACATGTATCCACTTTTTACAAAATCTGATGTCTTACTCGGTATCATGTACCCCATGCAAGTAGTGTTATGGGACTATCAGGATTTACCTGCAGCCATTATTGCAGAACTGGACCCTTCACTTCTAAGGAAGGGGATCTCACATCCAGCCATCCCATTCTTCTTTCCTATCTGATCCTCCAATTCCCCGAACCATCAGTCAACTCCTGGATCCCTGGGACTATGATGTTTAGGGGGACAAAGCCCTGACTATGTTCCAGACACCTCTGTTTTAGTAGTGGCTTGGGTAGTGGAAAGCCAGGCAGGTGAGAAGGAGGATGTGAGTGAGTGGCTGATGTCAACATGCCTAACCAGGACAGAAAGGAGTTTTAGTCCCAGTCTGGCAATTGCCACTAAGCAAGCAGAAGCAAGTGAGTGACCAAAATGTCTAGAACAAAGGACATGGGCTTTGTGCTCCCTCATTGCACATGGGTAGTAACACACATATGCATAGGGATGCTGAAGGAGATTCTATGGGGTATTTGTGCTCATATGTCACCAGATTAGGGACAGGTGTGGTGTTAGGACTTAAATAGAAAGTTCCTCATTGCTGGGATGCTAGCAAGGGCACAGTAAGCCCCACATATACCTGCATAATAACCTCTCTGGTCACCTTGTGCCCTCACACTGAGGAATCCCCAGTAGTTGTGGAATGAATAAGCTTAAGACCTAAAGTGGAGGTGTGATGGTTGAAAGACATGGAGGCAAAATTGAAAGAAAAAATATCCTCTATTACCAATAGATAGATAGATGTTCTGTATTAGGCCAGCTGGCCACTTTAGTGCTGTGGCTTTGGTTGGTCACAGCAATACTATTTTAAAACTCAAAAAAATTGTTATCATCCCTTTCAGCAAAGAAGAAGTCCCTGAAAATTACAATATTAACAGTACCCCCCTTAGCTTAAACCCTGTGGTGAGAGATTTGGGAACACAGGTTGATAGCAATCTTTACTTTGATCACCATGTGTCCACATTGGAATGGAAGACCTTCTATGTTGCACATCTCATAAGTAAGGGCATTTCATCCAGAGCTAAGGATGTTGTAACTCCCCCTGTACTCATCCTTCATCAGACCACTAATAGGGACAACACTCCCTTCTGTATGTACCTCACCAAACATCTGCAGCAGCTGGAGAGACCTCAGATGTTTCTTACTAAGAAATTTCAGTGCCTTCAACACATGACCTACATGGACAGACTGAAGGCCCTGTCACTGTACTCTGTACCTTATAGGCTGCTGAGAGGTGACTTGTGCCTGGCCTACAGAGCAGTCTTGGACCCTGCCCTAATAGAAATGCTGCACATCTGCAAGTCAAATGGGACAAGATTTACCTGCTCTAGGGATCTTAACCTAGCTTGTGAAATTAAAAGGAAATGCTGGAGAGACAGATATGTCTCACAGAGATTGCCACTCCTCTGGAACAAACTCCCAATTCATGTAAAAGGAGCTCCTCAATGACCCTATTTAAGCATAACTTAGACAACTGGATGGGAGACTGTAAATTTACTCCAGGGGTGGTACCTATGTCCCTACTGGATAAGGGTAGTCGGTGCTGATCATAGACTTGTGCTGCAAATATAGACCATAGAACCTGGTCAATAAGGGAACAAGGGTATAACATGGCTAGGCTTATAAAGGCCCTAAGGCCAATGGCCTAGTAATATGCTATGAAACTATGAACCTATGGTGTTGAGAGAGTAATGATACATTTTGGTTGTAAGATGGATGTTTGTTCATGTCCAGCTTACTGCTGTACCCCTGTATCAGGTCTTCTATAGTTTATTGAATATGAGGTGGTATAACAGCAATGTTTATGTGGAAGCTTTTGTTGGTGCCACAATTCAGAACTTCAGCAAAAAGATCCACTATGGGAAAAAAGGAAGGGAACTGCCATACTTATTGAATGCCAGAAAAGCAGGAGGAACAGAAGAGGTAGTGGTAGCTGAGAGTATAACTATGGAGTGTAAACTTCTCTCCATTCTTGGCAGTTAATGTCTCCCAGGGGACTTGCTTGGACATTTCAGCCTGAATGGCTATTTGTCTAATCATTGCTACTTTATATACCTAGTTACTGGGGGTGAAGGCTCTGAGTAAGTGGATGCATTCTGTGGAGTAAGTGGATGCATTCTGTGGAGTAAATGGATGCATTCTGTGGAGTAAGTGGATGCATTCTGTGGAGTAAGTGGATGCATTCTGTGGCACTTGCCTGTTATTGTCCTAGATCTGAAGGAGCAGCTAACAAGCATGCTGTCATGTGCAAGGGCTGCCCTTCTTTTCGTATTTGTTGAGACATGACACTAATGCTACTGCTAAAACAGAAGTAAACAAAAGAAAATGAATTTGGTACCGCTCATCTTATTCTTGTTCTTGTTTTTATTTCTGAAAACTGTATGTAATTCACTTGTGTCTGTCAGAGGGTTTGCACATCTAAGATGAAACAAATATGCAATGCAGTAACTTGAATAGGCCATCTTACACCTACTGTAATGATATTCATAAATGAACTTGAGTTTGCCCATGGTTATTAATTAAACTGTAATGGCTTTTTTTTTTTGATTTTTTGGCTCCTGCTCACTTACTTGCAGCAAGCACCTCTCTAATATTTAGGCTTACATATAAGATATGGCTCTCATTTGCAGAGGTAGTTTGGGATTCTTTGTTTTTGCTGTTGCTTTTTCTATTCTTGCACCGGGAGCTTAGATGCTATATATGGTACACATATACTGATCCTTAGATGTGGCTGAGAATCTTTGCATATGCTCACTGCCAATGAATGTGATGTGGATTCCCATAACCCTTTCTACCCAAGGCCAACCCCTGGTCATCAGCAGGAGATACGTTTGTGGTTGAAATCACTCTCTCTGAGGTGGGCAGACCAGCAGGATCTGTTCATTCCCATGCTTACGGCTGGCTTAAACCTCAGTTGCTGACAGTGTAATCGGGCTTTTATCCTTCTGCACTACACAGCTGACTGTGATGTCTTTTTTGATAACTCTCTCTTTGTTGACATTTTAAGCTTAGATTTTTAATTGTGATTAACCCTAAACCCCGTTGTAGCCTGGCATTAAATTTGACATTGTCAGGTAGATATCACTTTATAAGTAGAATATGATTAAGAAGGACTGCATTCTGAATATCTGATATTTACTGTTATACTTCCTCACATTTTTAATTGCATTAATTGATCTAAATAATGTGGCAGTTGTCTTTCACGTGTATGCAGATGCATGAAGTAGCGTCTTTGTATTACAATCATCATCCCCTGCCTACTGCCATTAAGAACCAATTTATTCCTTCCCTGGTGGTTTTGCAACGTCAGTATAAGGATTCAGTATTTGCAAATAAATTTTACCTAGAATGTTGGAAACCTTACAATCACCTAACATGTTTTATTGAAGACACAGCTCTATATGCCTCTCATTGTTTGTAGTATCACAAATTAAATTGGCTGCCTTTGGCAGGAAAATGTCACCTGCACCTTCTGCAGTTAATGAGATGGTGTGCAGATTGCAATGTACCTCAGTACACTTTACAGCTGATCCCCAGAAAGGTGGTCCATGTTGTCTCAGTGCTACAGATGGCATTTAATTTAATCCTGCTCCTTTTAAAGAAATACAACAGTGCTTGTGTCTTTATCTCAGTGAGTTCACAAACAGAATGCTTTTACGTTCTTGTTGCTGAATAACAAATAGTACACTCGCAAAGCATTTGTCTTTGAAAAATCTGTCTTATAAAGAACTTTATTCCAAATACATGTTTCATGCTTTAGAGGTTTTACTTGTAAACATAAGCTTGGGCTACAGGTATACTGTAGTGTTTTAATCAACACTTAAGTCACTTTGCTCTTTCATGGTGCAGTTCTTAACTATAACCATCATTTTACTGCAAATTGGTATATGTATATGCCCTACTATACCTGTTTCTTGGCTATGCTCACTGGGGAGCTGAATTAATTTGGTTCAAGATATTTAACAATTGGTGATTGGTAGATGTGTGACTCAGACTCAGATCTGCTGGATGTGCCAGGCTAATTCATGGCCCATTTACATAAATCCAAAGCCATAAACTTCACTTGCTTTGAGAACATGTACTTATGTAATAAGTAATTAATATAAATACTGGTATTAACTATACAACATGATTTTTGACTCTTACTAAATTAGTCATACTAATTCCTTATGTGTAAGAATCATACATATGTCTGACAAACAAGTCCATTAACATTTTCCTGTAATACATTTTGTTTTATATCAGTACTCCAGGCTTTTTCTTTAACCTTGATAAATATGTAGTCTCTCTCTTCACTGTAGTGTCCCCCCCCCAGCCATCTGAATTGTGGGCAAATACATTGAGACACAAGTTAGATGCACAGCCATCAAAATCACCCTATACAGTTTAATCATGTTAATAAGACAGAAGACCCTTATAATTACCGATATGTGCATATTCACCGTCTGTTAAATTGTGTCTGGATGTTGCTATAATAAAATACTGTCTGTCATTTATTTTGCTGTCATAAGGAAAATACTGTTCTGCGTGAGGAACAGGCATGAAACAGGCTCAGCAAACACAAGGTCACAAGTGCATATTAAGACATGTAAACTCTATTAACAGTCAGCTTAGAATGGAGTCAGTCCTAACTAGTGGGTCCACTTAATCAAACAACTCCAGCATTACAATTTACATAGATTTCAGGAAAGTCTTCAAATATGTCAGTACCACTTGCGTAGATTTCAGTGTAACCTTCAGCTGTGACAGTCATGACATCTTGGTGGAAGAAACTGATAGCCCTAGGGATTAATAAATACTCTTAACTACATAGGTACAGACATGTTTATATGGAAGACAGTGATGTTTGTGGTTAGGGACAATGATGGGAAAACAAACTTCTTTGGAAAAGGAAGTACCCCAAGGATCAGTGTTAGTCCCTGATTTATTCACTATGCATAGTTCCATTCTTGTGGGGTTACAGTGGTTAAACATTCAGATGATTTAAAATCTATAACACAAATTTTAAATATTGAGGATGAAGAAATTTGCAGTCAAACTTTAATTCTATCACTCTGTGTTCTTCTCATAATTATATTCACATAAATATGGAGAATTTTAGCATTATTCACTTTGGCATTATTAACATAAATAAACACATGCTACAGGTTTAGCAGATATGGAGACTTACAACGTTTATAATGATTTGGAAATATAAAGAGACAGTCAGTTTGGATATTTGGAGTGCACTTAATATATGTAAACAGATTTCTAAAACAACTTGCTATTTTTAAAAGATTAAGAGACCAAGTCATATTGATCCCATTGTATAAAGCCATGTCAAGGCCCAAACTGGAAAATGGATGAAGTATTTGGAGAACATATCGGGTATTAGTTGATTTAGAGGGTTAAGGCTATGAGCTATAGTTCCTGTGGTACAGGGTTTGATTCCCTTAGTCCCCATTTGCCTACTGTGTGACCTTAAGAAAGTCACTTACCCAGATATTGCTTGTGTGTTGCCTCTTAAAGTGGACCGTGAGCCTACCTTGTTAAAAAAATGGGTTGTTATTATTTTTCATAAGAAGAAAAGTGTATAGCAAAGTTCCCCATGACAATTAGCAGGTATGTGGGGAAAACTACTCTCAAAGTGGAAACACTGGGTTTAATTCCATCTGGTACAAAAAAATACAAAAGAGTTTTAAAGTTAACCTATAAAGCTTTTTTGGAATGAGATGTTGCATGATGAAAGGTTAAAGAGGGCCATATTAAAACTTAGCCAAGGGGCAAGGCTTACATAGGCAAACAAGGCAACTGCCTAGGGTGCCATATTTGCCCTACTATTAAGGACACTCCATTTATTTATTTTTTTATTTATTTATTTAGAGCAATGTTTCTTTACTAAAAAAAAATAAATAAATAAAGATGGCACCTCAGCAGAACAAAAATGTACCATGTGCGCTCCAGGGGGCAGTCCTCCAGCTGACTTGAAAATATTAACTTTGAATGCTGCAAGGTCATAACAGCAGAGCCCTTGCAATGTTTGAATGTAAGAAGCAAAGCCACCTCAAGGAGATCATTTTTTTTTTATTTACAGAAAAAATAGTCACTTTTGTGATTCAGGCAAGGCAGAACATTGGAATGGCACAGTAAGTGAAGTGTTTTTACTACTTTTTATGCTGCAGGGATTAACTGGATTGTTTTGTAAGCATTTCTAACATGGAAAGTTGAGGTGAATGGAATGGTGTGGTGAGATACACATTGTTACGATTTTAATATTGATGTCAGTGATTAACCAGATATTTTGGCAATTTCTCTGACTTTGTATTTTATGTGGACAACTGAGATTAGAGGAATGGCATGGTAAGTGTTATCATTAGTTTTTACAACAGTGCTGGCAGTAATCAACCAAATATTTTGACATTTGGCAATATTTCTCTGGCTTTTTGATTTGTGCAGAGCAACTTAGATTGGGATACTTTAATGTGTGGCAACTTGTTTGTGTGGACTGTGGATTACATAGCCTTCAGATGTCATGGCTATAACTGCTTGGTAAGGGTTGGGCTCAGCTGTTTAAAAGTAACAGATCCTGTTGTCATTCACTCAGTTTAAACAGTCACTATCTGGCTTTGCAGGGCTAGTGTGCATTTGTGAGAAGAAAGATGGACTGCTTAACTGATATGCACAAACAGAGAAGGCATAATGATTGTGGTTGTCTTCTGTAGAGGAAAATGACTAGCTGCTTGCTGTTGTCTGCTTATTATTTTGGCTTGTAGGACTAACGTGCTTATGTGTAACAACTTGTAATACATTAATGTGCGTCAACTATTTGTTTGGAGCAAAGATGAAAGGTGGGAACTACTGGTTGATAGTTTATTGTGTCTTTATCTGATTGGCCTGAGGGTTTAACTTTATAAAAGTCTTTCATCCTGCACATATAAAAGAATTACATTTTTCTGTTATTGTACTCATTTATTCAGAGCTTCCTTGTGCCTGGCCTGTGACTGCAAGACTTGGATAGGTTCTAAAATTATCTGGTCTACAAAGCTGATATAAGTTTTTACATTTACTCTGTTTCAGTGATGTGTAACACTTCTGTGCTGAATTTATTTATTTTGGTGAAGTTATCACTGTTTTTCAGCCTGCACTTGTTAAAGAAACTCCATCCCCTGGATTCTCAAATGCTTGCATGGTGTGCATGATCAGTGTAAGGGATAATGTTGGCAATTTGGTGGCTGAGCGATCCACGTACGTGCTCGTTTGACATGTGTGAGTGCTCTAGCACTAGTGCTGCATGTTCCCAGCCCCTGTATGCAAATTACCCCATTCGCAGGTGAAAACCATGAAAATGAGGTAAATCTGCTATCCAGAAAGCTGGAATCAGGGCGTGCAGGACTAGCATAATATGCAGAAATGTACTCGGTTAATAACCGACTACAGTTCTGCAAAATCCAAACCGGGGACATGACAGCTCCAAATAAAGGCTGCATTTCATTGAGGAAGCATGCCAATGGCCAAATATAAGGCCATTGGCATTGCAAACAATGCAAAACATACAAAATACAACTTTTATTTTATTACCGCCGATCATGGCTGTTGAAGATAGGGCAGCGGTGTGCAAATGGGATTGGGGGGAAATAAGAAAATGAATCTAAAACAAGCATTCCAACTAAAATCAGTATTCTGCCATGCAAGTCAATGGCAGGTAAAAGACAACCCAGCCAGTGAATAGTGGTAGCTAAGGGGGGAGGCTCAGTGTGACACATGTAACTATGCATTAGCAGGCGATCCTATGCAAATGAGGGGAAGGAAAGTGAATCCCAGTTTTCTTCAGCATGTGAGGCAGGTCCCAACAGTGTAGGAGTATAATTAGCCGAGTGCAAGACTAGGAGGTAGGTGACATCATGGGTGGGTGTGTCAGGCATACTGTAAGTGGATTGGAGCCCTGTGGCTTCGGGGTTGCTCCTAGCTTAGCACAGCTAAGCTAGGGGGTGTGTCTAAACCTGCCTAGCACTTTTGACAAATTGTAAGCAGGTGTGCGCCACGCACTGGGATCTACAGGAAGATAAAGGAAGTTAAACCAGGAAATAGCAGCACTGTGCACATTGGAGTACACCGATTGCGCGGCGCACCCCCGGGCTGAAACAGAAGGGCAATGGGAAGAGAAAACAGCAGTAGGAAGGTAATCAAGGGTTATTAGGTTAGCTGCCAAGTGAAATGTATTGGAACCAGCCAATTACACAGGCAGCAGACCAGCCCAGCCCAGAACACTACAATAAACTATGCAAACACCTACCCCTCTGGTTTTTCTCACACCCTAAACCACCGGTGTAAACAAGCAGGGAACTTTTAACATTCACAACAGCAAAATGTTAGGGGCTGCAATAGCTATCATACAACTTGTGGAAGAGGCTGAGGGTGGTGAGGATGTGAATGCTGCCAACCAACTCACAGTGAGGAGACGGAGAAGAGTGTAGAGACCCAGGGTAACCTACCAAGGGCTACATGAGCTGGAGGTAGTGGAGTGCTATAGAGTGGACAGGGATCTCCTACAGCAAATTGTTGAGCTGTGCCGGCCACGCCTGACACATAGAACTAACAGAGTGGAACCCAGCCCAGTGGATAACAAGGTATGTGTAGGCCTAAGAATACTAGTTACAGGTACCTTCCAAAGGCCAACTGGAGATATGATGGGGATTTCACAGGCATCAGCATCCAGGGTACGCCACCAGTTCCTGGATGCCATGTCAGCACATGTTAGTGAGCACATATATTTCCCCATCACCCGTGAGGCGTTGGCCAGCAATATGCGTCTCTTCCACCAAATAGCAGTATACCCTGAGGTAGTGGGTGCAATAGACTGCACACGCATATGCATCAATGCACCACCTGGGGAGCAGGGTAGGGTCTACATCAACCGCAAGGGCTTCCCCTCCATCAACTGCCAGGTTGTGTGCGATGCCCAGGGCATAATACTGAATGTGTGTGCTGGCTACCCTGGAAGCTATCACGATTCCCACATCTGGCATCTGATGCAGCTGTACCAGAAATTTGCCAGTGGGGACATCCCACGTGGTCACCTAGTGGGGGATGCTGGATATGCACTGGAGCCATGACTGATGACATCCATCAGAAATGCACACACACCCAAACAAGAACTCCATAATGAGGCACACGCACAAACAAGAATCATAATAGAGCATGTATTTGGGATGCTCAAGTCACGGTTCCGGTGCCTGGACACATCCGGTGGAGCCTTGCAGTACTCACCAACTACATGTACCCAAATCGTTCTTGTATGTGCCATGCTGCACAATATGATCCTGTGGAAACAGCTGCAGCAGGAGCAGCAAGGGGCAGGGCCACACAGCTCCCCACCAATGCCAAGGCTTGCACAGGCACAGAGTGACTTGGAGGAGGAACAACCTGAGCCTGCCCCAGTAGGCAGAAGGAGACGTGCCCAGTATGCCCTGGCCCTGGCAAAGAGGCAACACATAGCACATACTCTGACACGGGAGGACCCAGGGAATAGCACCTCTCTCTGATTCTCACATACAGTAAAAGGGATGCCAAACATTACACTACCTGTGCCTAACTGTGCGCATGGAGAGTACTATGTGCATCCAACATAGGCAGCCCTACAGCACTATCCTCAGTACTGGGACACCCACAAGATAAGGGACTCACACATGCCAGTCAGGAAGGGGGGTCACATACCCAACAGTCACAGCCATCAGGACAGGTGTAGACAAACACAAGCAAATGCTGTACTATGACCTCTGAATGAGGGCTATGGGTAACCACCCCCCAGGCCTACACAGAGAGACTACAGCAGGCCAGGTAGTGGAAAGTCAGTTGTGAATGCTAGGAAGTCAGAAACTAATATGAAGGTAATCCAAAGATAAGAACTGTGGTACAATGGTAAGGCCTAGCCAGCACGATAGGTAAGACTACTGCTGGAAATGGAGTACATGACATACCAGTACAGTCCTAGCAAATGTGTACAAGTGTCAGGTGTGCCCCCCCATCCTACATAGAAATATAGTAACAGTCAGGTGCACCCCCTCAATCCTGTGTAGAAACATAGAAATAGCCAGGTGTTCCCCCCACTATGCAGACATGTTGCAACAGTCAATGCCAAATGATCAATGGATACCCTGCAGACATAGCATGCTACCTGTCAGTGTACAACACAAAGGTCAGCACTGTAGTACAAACCACCTGGACATGATCCACACATGCAATACAGATGGCCTTACTGGGTATGCTCACACACTTAAACACATAAAGGCCATTTCTGCAAACACCATTGGACCAGACATATCCGTCAGTTGCAATTGTTAGTGCAGACACGTCAGTATGTACCACTCCTGCCTTGCAAACACAGTGGATAGGAATACAGACATATATGTAAGGACAACACACTATAATAAGCCAAAGGTAGATGGACATAGATGTGTGGAAGAGGGTGACCGTGACAAGGAGCCACCTAGGCCTGTCCCACCCAGCACATAGCCAAAGGGCACTAAACACATTAGGTGCAGATGTAACTCACTGCAGATACTAGTGACCAGTACCTGTCAGCACCACAGACTATGTGGTGCACATGCCAGCTGTGCAACAT
Organism: Protopterus annectens; assembly: GCF_019279795.1. Taxonomy (NCBI): domain Eukaryota; kingdom Metazoa; phylum Chordata; order Ceratodontiformes; family Protopteridae; genus Protopterus; species Protopterus annectens. The sequence continues at coordinate 298,429,180 of NC_056731.1, forward strand.
GACTGTACAAGGATGTAGTCATCTAGTGGCTGTATATACATACCTGTGGCATATGACCCCATGTGTGGCTGCATGTTGCATGTCACCCCTACATGAATGGGTTATGGCCCATGCACACACCACCCACCCCATAGTGCTACTATGACAAGCCTGCTGAGGTCATCCAATGTGAAATACACCTTTGGGAGAGTTCTAGCCCAGTAATCTCCCTGGCGCATCCCATAACTGTGTACTGCTGTAGTGTGATAGACTAGTTAGGTAGGAGTTCTAACCCCAGACCTGGCAAGTGTGTGTGTGAATGCGTGTCAGTGTTTATGTGTATGTCGTTCTCTCTCTGACTATGTAGAGAGCAATGCCTTTTAGGCTACTCACACTCCTTACAATTCATATACCCACCTTTGGCAAGGCTGCTGATGTAACCCACCTAGAAATACTCCTCTGGTAAGGCTGTAGCCCAGTAATTTCTATAGCGCATCCCGTAACTATGTACTGCTGTAGTGTGATAAAGTAGTTAGGTACGAGGTCAAACCCCCGACTTGGCAACTGTGTGTGTGTAAGTCTGTGTGTGTCTATGTGTGCTTGTCTGTCTGTCACTGACTGTGTAGAGAGCTATGCCTTTTAGGCTACTCACACCCCTTACAATTCACATACCCAAATTTGGCAAGGCTGCTGATGTCACCCACCTAGAAATACTCCTCTGGGAAGGCTGTAGCCCAGTAATCTCTGTAGTGCATCCCGTAACTGCGTACCACTGTAGTGTGATAAACAAGTTAGGTAGGAGTTCCACCCTCAAACCTTGTGTGTGTGTGTGTGTGTGTGTGTGTGTGTGTGTGTGTGTGTGTGTGTGTGTGTGTGTGTGTGTGTGTGTTGGTGTGCATGTCTGACTGTGTAGAGAGCAATGCTTTTTTAGGCTACTGACACCCCTTACAATTCATATACCCAACTTTGGCAAGGCTGCTGATGTCATGCACCTAGAAATACACCTCTGAGAAGGCTGTAGCCCAGTAATCTCTGTAGCGCATCTCATAACTGTGTACTGCTGTAGTGTGATAAACTAGTTAGGTAGGAGTTCTAACCCCAGACCTGGCAACTGTGTGTGTGTGTGTGTGTGTGTGTGTGTGTGTGTGTGTGTGTGTGTGTGTGTGTGTGTGTGTGTGTGTGTGTGTGTAGAGGGCAATGCTTTTTTAGGCTACTCACACCCCTTACAATTCACATACTCAACTTTGGCAAGGCTGCTGATGTCATGCACCTAGAAATACACCTCTGGGAAGGCTGTAGCCCAGTAATCTCTGTAGCACATCCCATAACTGCATACAGCTGTAGTGTGATAAACTAATTAGGTAGGAGTTCTAACTCCAGACCTGGCAAGTGTGCGTGTGTGTGTGTGTGTGTGTGTGTGTGTGTGTGTGTGTGTGTGTGTGTGTGTGTGTGCATATCTGACTGTGTAGAGAGCAATGCTTTGTAGGGTACTCACACCCCTTACAATTTATATACCCACCTTTGGCAAGGCTGCTGATGTCACCCACCTAGAAATACACCTCTGGGACAGTTGTAGCCCAGTAATCTCCGTAGCACATCCTGTAACTGCATACGGCCATAGTGTGATAAAGGAGTTAGGTGGGAGTTTTAACCCCAGACCTGGCAACTGTGTGTGTGTTTGTGTGCATGTCTGACTGTGTAGTGGACAATGCTTTTTAGGGTACTCACACCTCTTACAATTCACATACCCAACTTTGGCAAGACTGCTGATGTTACCCACCTAGAAATACACCTCTGGGAAGGCTGTAGACCAGTAATCTCTGTAGCGCACCCCATAACTGCATACTGCTGTAGTGTGATAAACTAGTTAGATAGGAGTTCCAACCCCAAACCTGACAACTATGTGTGTGTGTGTGTGTGTGTGTGTGTGTGTGTGTGTGTGTGTGTGTGTGTGTGTGTGTGTGTGTGTGTGTGTTTGTGTGTATGTCTGACTGTGTAGACAGCAATGCTTTTTAGGGTACTCACACCCCTTATAATTCACATACCCAACTTTGGCAAGGCTGCTGATGTCACCCACCTAGAAATACACCTCTGGGAAGGCTGTGGCCCAGTAATCTCTGTAGTGCATCCCATAACTGTGTACCACTGTAGTGTGATAAACTAGTTAGGTAGGAGTTCCAACCCCAAACCTGGCAATTGTGTGTGTGTGTGTGTGTGTGTGTGTGTGTGTGTGTGTGTGTGTGTGTGTGTGTGTGTGTGTGTGTGTGTGTGTGTGTGTGTGTGTGTGTGTGTGTGTGTGTGTGTATGTGTGTGTGTGTGTGTGTGTGTGTGTGTGAATGTATGTGTGTGTGTGTGGTTGTGTGTGTGTGTGTGTGTGTGTGTGTGTGTGTGTGTGTGTGTGTGTGTGTGTGTGTGTGTGTGTGTGTGTGTGTGTGTGTGTGTGTGTGTGTGTGTGTGTGTGTGTATGTGTGTGTGTGTGAGAGTTTGTGTGCATGTCTGACTGTGTAGAGAGCAATGCTTTTTAGGGTACTCACATCCCTTACAATTCACATACTCAACTTTGGCAAGGCTGCTGATGTCACGCACCTAGAAATACACCGCTGGGAAGGTTGTAGCCCAGTAATCTCCACAGCATGTCCTGTAACTGCATACTGCTGTAGTGTGAATTAGAACCATGGTCCTCACCTATGGCACTTCTGGATGTATTTTGTGTGTCACTCTGTGTAGGCAGCAATGCATTTTAGGCTGGTTACTCACAGTACATTTCAAATGCCCTACTTTGCCAGTCCTGCAGATGTCATTCATTGTGAAATACACCTTTGGGGAAGGGGTTCTCTAATAACTCCCATGGTGCGTCCTATAAGAACTCCATGCTGTAGTGTGATATAGACCTCTGATAGGGGTTCTATACCCACACATGTCAGTTGTGGATGTTTTGTGTGTCTCACTGTCTGTGTAAGGAGCAATGCATTGTAGGCTAGTCACTCGCAGACAATTTCAAATGCCCTACTTTGGCAATCCTGATGATGTCAGTCATTGTGAAATACACTATTGTTGAAGGAGTACTCCAGTAATATCCGTGGCGTGTACTATAACTGCATAGTGCTGTCATGTAATAAATTAGTTAGGTAGGGGTTCTACTCCCAAACATGACAGATGTGTATGTGTGTGTGTGTGTGTGTGTGTGTGTGTGTGTGTGTGTGTGTGTGTGTGTGTGTGTGTGTGTGTGTGTGTATGTGTGTGTGTAACCCATATCCTGTGTAGAGATGGTTGTGACTGTGTGACACCTGTGGCCAATGTGGAGTGGGTTTTGAATATTTCTTATATGGTAGCCCTACTATATATCACAATGTACAGGGATAACAGATGTGAAATGGCTGAGAGGCTGGGGTGCAAAACCATACCCATACATGTAACATCAAGGCCAGGCAATCACAGTTAGCAACCCCAGTATTACCCAGAGCACACTCTCAACCAATGTGTCATACACACACACATATGCCTAGGTAACAGCCAATATATGGGTAGTACACTGCATATTGGCCACTAATAGTAACTATGGAGTGACAGCAGTGGGGCTACAGAGGGCATGTCACCCTGTCCATCTGTCCAATACGCACGTACATGCAGAGAGGGCACCTCCCCCATGTTCCCCATTGGACACCTGCACCACCTGTGGTGCCATCACATGTGACCCACAACTGACATACCATGCCTGACAACATGCCCTGTATGGACAGATGCCACTGACACCAGGGAATGCTGTTAGTATGCTTTCAATGTAGGTGCAGGGTAAACCTGCTGGCCATTACCAGTGGGCAGGACTGGCACATCTGATGATAATCTGTGTTCACAACATGGGCCGGACACCCCAGGTACAATTCCACATGTCACTGTACATGCATGTGGGAGGTGTGCACATCCCAGACACCGTCCATGTCATGGATGAAGGAACACATACATGGTAAGTGATGCACAGCATTGGCCACACACAGTAGTCACCCAGGTGACCAGATGGGGATACAATACCCACCTGTGTGGGCAAATGCAGACACTATTTCCCTGAACCACAATTCAGACCATTGTCATGTGGCTTGATGCCAAGGTGCACCCATCGTCTAGTCTTCGACAGCTGCCTGGCACAGTTGAACACCACACACCCATGCAGACATGCTCCCATGCATGTCAGTACTGGCAACCTGTGTGTTTGTGTGTGTGTGTGTGTGTGTGTGTGTGTGTGTGTGTGTGTGTGTTGCCTGCTGCGTATGTTCACATCCACACTCACTACAACCCCCATGGGGATACTGCAGCAGGCTGTCTGATGTCAGACTCCTCCCCATACCCTTTGCCCATACAGCCCCGTATGACCTGTGTGGTGCATGTGATACCTGCACAGTGATGTGATGTGGCAATCACACTACCGATGAGTTGTACACCTGACCCTGCCAAGTGTGTCAATTTGTGTGTGTCCCTGTGAGAGTGTGGCTGTATTGATGCTGGCACCTGTTTATGCGGACAGGCATGTGTATATCACCTACCGTACAGCTACTGTATTCCTGTTGCAGATGTCACTCACCATCACATATATGTTCTGAGTGCTCCACAACAGGTAACCCATGTGGTGTATCCAATAACTGCATCAAACTGTGATAGCACTCCATAGTTGTCAGGAGTTTGATACCCTGTGCTGGTAGGTGTGTGACACAAACATGCTTCAGTTTTACCCTTCCACCCCTCCCTGACATGTCTTTGCCTCTGTCTGCCTCTCCCACCCCCTCTCTGGTGGATTTGGAGACCTACACCTGCTTTGTTTAGGCAGCAGCATGTGTATTTTAAGTGATGCTCATGATCAGCTGATGGCTTCTGCATGAATTGCAGCCTTCCCCTAGCTGATTGCATGTGAAACAGCTGTGGTAACATTAACATAGCCAATTGTATGGAAACACACTCCAATATCTAGGAACATCATGATGGTGTTGGCCATTTTCATCCACTGTGAGCAGGAACTAGATCTGTCTCAGATATATTGGGGTTTACCTCTAACAACATACACTGTGGAAACATTGCAACACACAGAAGGAGGATGTGCCTGACCTGACTACAGACTGTAAGTGCTGCTATACCGCATTTGGAGTAATGCCGGTTTAACAGTGTTTGTGTGGATATGGCTGTTGTACATGTCACAATACCTGCCATGTCAGTTCCATGTTTATGAGGAATCCCCATCTGCAGGGTCATCTGCAGCCTGGCCTGTGTTGTGTACTTGGTTTCATATGTCAGCCACAGAGCATCTAGCTGTGGACTGTAGAAGGTAGTGTGAGGATTGCAGTCTGCAGATGGTGAAAGCCATGATAGTCACTGATGTCATATCCCTCTTAGGACATATGTTGCAACAAACCCTGTAACAACAGTAAATGTATGCAGTTATCACAGCAACATGTCAATATTGCCCTGTGTATGTGCTTCCAGCCACACCTCTGTCAACCTTTGTACATATGTCGTGCATGAAGTGGCACATATGTACTGTACACCATAATTAGTGTCATCATATCTGAGAACAAGCCAGTGATATATCCAACTGTTGCACATGTTATGTACAGTAGGGGTTATATTTCATGACATTACCTGGACATTCTGTGGATGTTTGTACAGTACTGAGGTCTGTGTACCTATGGTGAATGTCAACAGTGTGTGTATTGTTAATATGTACCTTAGCCTCTGTACAGACTGTGGTAGATGTCATTGTTCTAGTTTCCCTCCTATCAGATGTTACATGCTGCTCCACTGTATGGTACTGTATTGGTGTACATGTTTGTAGGGCCATACACACACATGTCCCATACCACAGATAGCCATCAGACCAAACTGTGTAGCAGGCCAGTATACGTAGGGTCAGTCTGTGAGTGGCACATATGAGGATGGTGTAAAACAGATAGTCCATATACTGTAATATCATGCTAGCTAACCATATGTGGCTGTGGCTGTGTTCACATTGGTTGTGGGTATGTACTTTCACACAGGTGTATCTTACCCTGTGCTGTGACATGCCTGTTGAGCCTGCTTTATATGCAGGCACATATGCATTCCCCCATAAGAGATGTAGGCCAGTGTTGAGCCAGTCTGCCTGCAGCCTGCAGAGTGCATTGTTACATGCCTAGCAGTTTAGTGTACTTACCCAGTGGGATGTCATGTGCAGATACTTGCCAGATGTACTGCTGCCAGGCCTCCCTTAACAGTCATGTATGTCAGACAGGGCAGTGGGATGCAGTGCAGATGTATGTCAATATCTATTGGGTAGTATGCGGCCATGGCACCCCGGTACCAGTGGTCATAATGTGTCCGGCCAGGCAGGGGTGTGTGAATGCATAACCTATGGTGGACATTATATACTAGTCATTATGTGTCATACCCATCTACATGGCGTCTACATCCATATTGTCAGGCATGGTATATATGTGTAGCACTAAGGGCTTATGTGTATACCTCTGGACTGTACAGAGTGTGTCAGACTTTCCACATATATTGGCCAATATCTCTGCTGCAGTCCACAGCGGCATTACATGCTAGCAATGGTACTGTACAATGATGTCCTTAGGATGTCTGTCAGTAGCCAATGGCGCACATGTTATAAGCAAATGTGACCTCCCACACACACCATGTCTGTGAAGACAATCCCAATGACAGTAGCAATAGTCTACTAGTATACCTGCTATACATACCTGACATCCCCTTCAACTACGACATTGGGATCATACGGGCTGGGGTTGGGCTACACTTCATGTCCAGGGCATATGGTGGAAATATATGTACATATACATATCCAGACAGCCAGATATACATGATTACACATGTGTACTACTCCCAATTAACACTGTCATGGCACCCACCTATTATAAATCCCCACAACATGTGTGCATGGTCCCCTTTACATTTTCTGTATGATGGACATCCGTCCTGTGTGTGGGCAGCAGTACTACCGATAGCAGGTAGCAATACCCCTTACAGGAGCACCGGCACACTTAGGGCAGCAACATATTTGTAGCAGGATCAGGAACTACAGAGAGACTGCGAGTAGAGTTGTGTCATGCTTTGTATAGTACTGGTGTTAAAGGGTGTGAGTGTACATACTAGTTTACCTTGGAATGCAGTCTGTCTGCATAGCACACAACTGTCGGCCTATCCTCATGCTGGCCAGAGCTATGCCTATCATGTCTTGTCTGTCCACCACACAGGTCCTGTGTCAGATATTACAATGGCAGTGTGTGTGTTGAGTGTTATTGGTACATGGCTACATCCATGTCTGTTTCTAATCTCAATTCCCTGACTAAGGGTATGTTACAGACTATCCTGTGACACCAGCAACTTGCTTAGTGTATGGCAACAGTTGTCCACATATGTGCCTATATTCCAGCTTCTGTCCTCCACCTACATACCAAGCTTTGCACATATGTCATGCTGTTGGTGGTTGTTCTGTAGTGGGCTGTGAGTATATCACACTGCCATTGCTAAAAACGTAAAAATGAACCAGGTATCAGAGTAGTCCAACAGTCCTTCCAAATACTGGAAATTACACAGATCAATGACTGAAGAGAAAGCCACCAGGTGAAACAGATCCAAGACCAAAATTTATTTAAAACTGCTTTGCTCGATGGGCAAACTTCTTCAGAATAAATTACACTCCATCACAATGCAGTATTTAAAACACTAAGTTGTCAGCAATTAAGCACAATTAATAAATGTTAATTGAAATCAATAAACACTAAAGATGCATGTGAATACAATTAAATGCATTTAGATAAAACATCTAACAATAAAAAATATATTGAATGAATAAATTGCTAAAGAAAAATACATGACACAGAATAAATAATAAATATATATATAACAAATATACAAATCATTAAAACATAATAGTTAATGGTTTAAATATACCTTAGCTGTTTGGTTCCAAAATTTATAAAAACCTAGAAGCATTGCTAACCATGGTGTAAATATAAATATAAGAACCAAGACCAAAACCTCATATAAAATTCCAAAGCTATTAATGAATACAAATTAAAAAATCACTTAACTGACTGATACATGTAACCAAGACCCTTATTATTATTCCTTACTAAAAACTAAAAAGTTTTGAATAACAAAATAAAATGGAAATATATTCTATAAATAAAGGAATACTAAAAATACATATCATAGTACTTAACGAAGTAAGTCTATCTTTTAAGACTTAAAATACTCAATATACTCGAGATGGAACATGCTTCATTGAGACCTGGGAAGTGGTATGCCTCCAATCTAATCTGCCAGTGTAATTCAAGTTCAAGTAACTTTAATGTAGTGGGACCACCCCTAATATCACAGACTACCTGGTCTATCCCAATGAATTTAAACTGGTGGGTAGGAAAATCAAGAATGTGCTTTGCAAGTGCATTAGTTTCCTTATGTTTCCTTATAGCGCATGATGTTCATAACATCCCTGAACTTGCGTTCAGTTTTTCCACGTAGTAGGCCGAGCAATTTTGACATTGTGCTAAATAGACAAGCATCCTTGAGTTACAATTAATTCTATGTTTTAGTTTAAATTCGTGCTTGTTAACTGTGAATCTATTGGATTCAATTATATGTTTGCAATAGTTACAAGAGTGGCATTTGAACATACCCGGGCATCTGGTAAGGGGTGGTTTCATCTCAAACCAAGATTTGAGATTCCTAGCTCTCCTATATGTCACCTTCGGTGTTAGACCTAATTTAGAGGACACCCCTGGGTCTGCTCTAAACAAGTGCCAATTCTTTTTGACAATATACCACAAGCTAGTACTATCCACAGCTAAGGTGGTGATAAATCTAGGAAGGTCCAACATAAGAGCCCTATCCTCGTTGTCAACTGCCACACTGTTCAAATAAAGTGCTGTTGTTGTTACTTCAGCACTTTTCTTAACTTGTAATAATGGTACATAAAAGTTGGATCTCCTTTTCAGTGAAATTTCACTGATTAGATCTTCAATTAATTTAATGGGATAACCTCGACTCGAAAACATCTTTTTTAGAGTTATACATTCTTCGATATACTCATCATCCCTACTAATAATTCTAGCAGCTCTTACAAGTTGTCCTTTAACAACTGCACATTTCTGTGTAAACGGATGACAACTTGTAAAGTGCAACAAGGTATTAGAGTAAGTGGGCTTCCTGTGAATCCTTGATGTAAAACAAGTAGCGATAGGATCCTTAACTAACAAAATGTCAAGGTAGGGTATCTGCTTATCACTAAAAGTTGAAGTGAACACCAAAAAGTTAGTAGTACGGTTAAGGTGATTTACAAATTCAGTAGCTTGTACCTCATTCCCGTTAAAAAGAATGAAAATATCATCTAAATAATGTGTGTAATATACTATATGCTCAGAATATAGTGGATGATTAAAGACAAATTGGTGCTCCCAGTGGGCCATAACCAAGTTTGCCACACTGGCACCATAGGGTGAACCCATACCAACTCCAACAGTTTGTAAGTAGTAGTTGTCTCCAAACATGAAAACATTTTTAGATAGTGTTAAATCTAAAAGTTCAACTACTAGCGAGATATCATAAATGCTAGCCTCCCTAGATCTTAACCTATCACTCACCCACTCAACCGCTATGTCTTGAGGGATACAAGTATATAAATCTTTAACGTCCACCGTAAGAAAGTTAAGGTGGTCCTCGTAGTGTAACTCATTAATTTTGGATAAGAATGTCCATGAGTCTTTGCAAATTTGCACCTCCTGTAAAATGTATTTTCGTAATATATTGTCAACCACTTTGGCACAGGCATAAGTTGGTGAACCCCGGCTATCAATCAACGGACGCATGGGGGGGGGGGGTCAATCAAGTTCTTATGGATTTTTGGTATGCCGAAAAAATACGGAGTCCTGGGATAAGAAGTTGACATATAATTAAATAAGTCCTGGTTAATCCTACCCTCCAGGAACATCTCTTCAATATAGTCCTTAATAATCCTGTATGCGCTGTTAATTTCATTTTTAGAACTCAGTGCATAAGCAGGAGTATCAAGTAACGAAATCATTCAGTCAAAATAATCATCCTTCTCAAAAATCACTACCCCCCCCACCTTTGTCCGGTTTACAAATACGTAAATTATTGGAATGAAGAGCTTGAATGCACTCAATTTCAGTAATATTGTTATGTGGAGCACGTTGTTTAAACTTATTATTATGGCTCCTAATATCCACCTCACAAATCTGCTCAAACATAGACAAAAGTGGATGGAGTGGTGGATTAAAAGTACTAGGCACATGTAGTTGGCTAGAAATATCAGTATAAGCTCCCCCTCCCATCATAAGTTTAAAATTGAGCTTCCTAGTGAAAATTTTCACATCAATGATAGCCTTAACAAAGTCCAAGTGGTGTTGGGGTACATACGTATGACCCTTCACCATTAAATCCGCCATATCAGTGGTGATAGAAGTTTTAGAATAGTTATATACTTTAAAGTCACCTAAGGTGTTAGTACTAATAACTGGGCCCTGCTGCACATTATGAACATCCAAACCAGCGTCTATTGAGTGTAGAGAGGATGCTTGAATGTCAACAGCATCATCTAAATACACGTTAGAATTTTGAGCTTGAGGAGTTGAAGATGTTACTGATTTATTCTCCTCTGATTGGATCGATTCTGCCATTGACGCTGGGATTTGGGTCTTGCTCCTAAAAAATTATCCTGTGTATTGGTGTTGTTACTTATATTAAAGTTGTTTCTATTCTGGATCCTCTCACTCCTATGCAATTCAACTAATGGTAAACTGTCGTTACCAGACAGGAAATCATTCTGAGTGTTGACTGCAGGGTTATTGTTGGAAAAAACACCATCAACAACAACATTTGGTGCATTATTGTTAGAAATGTTAGTGTGAGGTCCAGGGTTAGCCCTCCATATCTGGCCTAAAGGGGGGTTAGGATAAGCGACCCCTTCTCTGTAAGCCTTAGAGTCCCTGTCTGTTTTTTTTACCTTAACAGATTTTAATTTAACAAGATAATCATCAATGCTGCTAAACAATCTGGCATAATCAAATCTATACCTATCAAAAACAAGGTCCGATTTTATTGCATTATCCAACACAGTTGCTTCAGCATTAAGTTCATCAATTTGTAATGTATAGTGTTTGATCATTACATTAAGCAACTCAAAACCGTGCCTGTCAAACATAGAAACCAGTTCTTGATGAAAAGCAGAATTTGCAACCAAGCCAGTCGGATACTGAAAATGTCTTAAACCTTTTGGCACTATTCTTCGAACCAGACATTCATTGAAATACGCTATTTCGAGCTGTAATTTTTTAATTTTAAGCAAAATGTTATCAAATGTTTTTAAGTTACTAGATATATCAGGCTCAGTGGTATTACATTGAGGAAATGCAGCAGGTGCTTCTGAATTAAACGATGGGTTAACACAAACCCAATTCGAAAAGTCAGGGTAGTTAGCGAAGTTGTTACTCATCAACGGCTGCATCCTGTTGTTCCCCATAGATGGCAAATTAGTGCTATTACCCTTGAATTGACGGCTTGTATTTGTTGTAATATTACCCTCAAGTTGTCGGCTTGTGTTTGATGTAGTATTCTTTACAATTACATCCACAAATGGCGTGAGAGACATATTAACTTGCCTTGGGAGCCCAGAATCATGTAGATTCAACGGGAAATCAGAAGCGTATCAGCTAAGGTATATTTAAACCATTAACTATTATGTTTTAATGATTTGTAAATTTGTTATATATATATTTATTATTTATTCTGTGTCATGTATTTTTCTTTAGCAATTTATTCATTCAATATATTTTTTATTGTTAGATGTTTTATCTAAATGCATTTAATTGTATTCACATGCATCTTTAGTGTTTATTGATTTCAATTAACGTTTATTAATTGTGCTTAATTGCTGACAACTTAGCGTTTTAAATACTGCATTGTGATGGAGGGTAATTTATTCTGAAGAAGTTTGCCCATCGAGCAAACGAAAAGCGCTTAAATAAATTTTGGTCTTGGATCTGTTTCACCTGGTGGTTTTCTCTTCAGTCATTGATCTGTGTAATTTCCAGTATTTGGAAGGACTGTTGGACTACTCTGATACCTGGTTAATTTTTACGTTTTTATCAGTTGACTTTGTTTTTTGTCATTTCCGACTATGGCATCTGAATTTGTTAGTGAACCAGTTAGCGAGTTTCCCAACGCTACACCGGAGCTACTTAGACCAAGCACGCCAGGTACTAAAACCCAACCTTCAATGCCTTCTGAAATTCATAATATCAGTACGAAATCATTGGATTTACTGCTTAGTAAAATTGACTCTATGCTACTCAGAATTGACTTGTTGGAAAGGGCACAATGCAGTAAATCTGTCTTGAACCCTAAGGGGAATTCAGTATTTAATTATACTACTTCACCTGTTTGTTTGAATTCAGCGTCTGTTAATGCAGTTAACATCGATGAGGTTATTATTATTTCCAGGTGCTCAGGTTTCAATGGGGAATGTTATGAGCATTCATGAAACAGACAACTTGGCTAATAAAGTATTATTGAATTCAGGATGTGCTGTTAAAGCTAACGTGACTGTAGCAGCAGGTTTGGTTGACGTCAACACCGAAGAGCAGAGGAGAATTCCGGCTGTTGGAACTGATGGTAACCTGCAACAGAGCGCTTCTGATTTCCCGTTGAATCTACATGATTCTGGGCTCCCAAGGCAAGTTAATATGTCTCTCACGCCATTTGTGGATGTAATTGTAAAGAATACTACATCAAACACAAGCCGACAACTTGAGGGTAATATTACAACAAATACAAGCCGTCAATTCAAGGGTAATAGCACTAATTTGCCATCTATGGGGAACAACAGGATGCAGCCGTTGATGAGTAACAACTTCGCTAACTACCCTGACTTTTCGAATTGGGTTTGTGTTAACCCATCGTTTAATTCAGAAGCACCTGCTGCATTTCCTCAATGTAATACCACTGAGCCTGATATATCTAGTAACTTAAAAACATTTGATAACATTTTGCTTAAAATTAAAAAATTACAGCTCGAAATAGCGTATTTCAATGAATGTCTGGTTCGAAGAATAGTGCCAAAAGGTTTAAGACATTTTCAGTATCCGACTGGCTTGGTTGCAAATTCTGCTTTTCATCAAGAACTGGTTTCTATGTTTGACAGGCACGGTTTTGAGTTGCTTAATGTAATGATCAAACACTATACATTACAAATTGATGAACTTAATGCTGAAGAAACTGTGTTGGATAATGCAATAAAATCGGACCTTGTTTTTGATAGGTATAGATTTGATTATGCCAGATTGTTTAGCAGCATTGATGATTATCTTGTTAAATTAAAATCTGTTAAGGTAAAAAAAACAGACAGGGACTCTAAGGCTTACAGAGAAGGGGTCGCTTATCCTAACCCCCCTTTAGGCCAGATATGGAGGGCTAACCCTGGACCTCACACTAACATTTCTAACAATAATGCACCAAATGATGTTGTTGATGGTGTTTTTTCCAACAATAACCCTGCAGTCAACACTCAGAATGATTTCCTGTCTGGTAACGACAGTTTACCATTAGTTGAATTGCGTAGGAGTGAGAGGATCCAGAATAGAAACAACTTTAATATAAGTAACAACACCAATACACAGGATAATTTTTTAGGAGCAAGACCCAAATCCCAGCGTCAATGGCAGAATCGATCCAATCAGAGGAGAATAAATCGGTAACATCTTCAACTCCTCAAGCTCAAAATTCTAACGTGTATTTAGATGATGCTGTTGACATTCAAGCATCCTCTCTACACTCAAAAGACGCTGGTTTGGATGTTCATAATGTGCAGCAGGGCCCAGTTATTAGTACTAACACCTTAGGTGACTTTAAAGTATATAACTATTCTAAAACTTCTATCACCACTGATATGGCGGATTTAATGGTGAAGGGTCATACGTATGTACCCCAACACCACTTGGACTTTGTTAAGGCTATCATTGATGTGAAAATTTTCACTAGGAAGCTCAATTTTAAACTTATGATGGGAGGGGGAGCTTATACTGATATTTCTAGCCAACTACATGTGGCTAGTACTTTTAATCCACCACTCCATCCACTTTTGTCTACATTTGAGCAGATTTGTGAGGTGGATATTAGGAGCCATAATAATAAGTTTAAACAACATGCTTCACATAACAATATTACTGAAATTGACTGCATTCAAGCTCTTCATTCTAATAATTTACGTATTTGTAAACCGGACAAAGGTGGGGGGTAGTGATTTTTGAGAAGGATGATTATTTTGACTGAATGATTTCGTTACTTGATACTCCTGCTTATGCACTGAGTTCTAAAAATGAAATTAACAGCGCATACAGGATTATTAAGGACTATATTGAAGAGATGTTCCTGGAGGGTAGGATTAACCAGGACTTATTTAATTATATGTCAACTTCTTATCCCAGGACTCCGTATTTTTTCGGCATACCAAAAATCCATAAGAACTTGATTGACCCCCCCATGCGTCCGTTGATTGATAGCCGGGGTTCACCAACTTATGCCTGTGCCAAAGTGGTTGACAATATATTACGAAAATACATTTTACAGGAGGTGCAAATTTGCAAAGACTCGTGGACATTCTTATCCAAAATTAATAAGTTACACTACGAGGACCACCTTAACTTTCTTATGGTGGACGTTAAAGATTTATATACTTGTTTCCCTCAAGACATAGCGGTTGAGTGGGTGAGTGATAGGTTAAGATCTAGGGAGGCTAGCGTTTATGATATCTCGCTAGTAGTTGAACTTTTAGATTTAACACTATCTAAAAATGTTTTCATGTTTGGAGACAACCACTACTTACAAACTGTTGGAGTTGGTATGGGTTCACCCTATAGTGCCAGTGTGGCAAACTTGGTTATGGCCCACTGGGAGCACCAATTTGTCTTTAATCATCCACTATATTCTGAGCATATAGTATATTACACACATTATTTAGATGATATTTTCATTCTTTTTAACGGGAATGAGGTACAAGCTACTGAATTTGTAAATCACTTTAACCATACTACTGACTTTTTGGTGCTCACTTCAACTTTTAGTGATAAGCAGATACCCTACCTTGACATTTTGTTAGTTAAGGATCCTATCGCTACTTGTTTTACATCAAGGATTCACAGGAAGCCCACTTACTCTAATACCTTGTTGCACTTTACAAGTTGTCATCCGTTTACACAGAAATGTGCAGTTGTTAAAGGACAACTTGTAAGAGCTGCTAGAATTATTAGTAGGGGTGATGAGTATATCGAAGAATGTATAACTCTAAAAAAGATGTTTTTGAGTCGAGGTTATCCCATTAAATTAATTGAAGATATAATCGGTGAAATTTCACTGAAAAGGAGATCCAACTTTTATGTATCATTATTACAAGTTAAGAAAAGTGCTGAAGTAACAACAACAGCACTTTATTTGAACAGTGTGGCAGTTGACAATGAGGATAGGGCTCTTATGTTGGACCTTCCTAGGTTTATCACCACCTTTGCAGTGGATAGTACTAGCTTGTGGTATATTGTCAAAAAGAATTGGCACTTGTTTAGAGCAGACCCAGGGGTGTCCTCTAAATTAGGTCTAACACCGAAGGTGACATATAGGAGAGCTAGGAATCTCAAATCTTGGTTTGAGATGAAACCACCCCTTACCAGATGCCCGGGTATGTTCAAATGCCACTCTTGTAACTATTGCAAACATATAATTGAATCCAATAGATTCACAGTTAACAAGCACGAATTTAAACTAAAACATAGAATTAATTGTAACTCAAGGATGCTTGTCTATTTAGCACAATGTCAAAATTGCTCGGCCTACTACGTAGGAAAAACTGAACGCAAGTTCAGGGAGCGTATTTATGAACATCAGTACGCTATAAGGAAACATAAGGAAACTAATGCACTTGCAAAGCACATTCTTGATTTTCCTACCCACCAGTTTAAATTCATTGGGATAGACCAGGTAGTCTGTGATATTAGGGGTGGTCCCACTACATTAAAGTTACTTGAACTTGAATTACACTGGCAGATTAGATTGGAGGCATACCACTTCCCAGGTCTCAATGAAGCATGTTCCATCTCGAGTATATTGAGTATTTTAAGTCTTAAAAGATAGACTATGATATGTATTTTTAGTATTCCTTTATTTATAGAATATATTTCCATTTTATTTTGTTATTCAAAACTTTTTAGTTTTTAGTAAGGAATAATAATAAGGGTCTTGGTTACATGTATCAGTCAGTTAAGTGATTTTTTAATGTGTATTCATTAATAGCTTTGGAATTTTATATGAGGTTTTGGTCTTGGTTCTTATATTTATATTTACACCATGGTTAGCAATGCTTCTAGGTTTTTATAAATTTTGGAACCGAACAGCTAAGGTATATTTAAACCATTAACTATTATGTTTTAATGATTTGTATATTTGTTATATATATATTTATTATTTATTCTGTGTCATGTATTTTTCTTTAGCAATTTATTCATTCAATATATTTTTTATGGTTAGATGTTTTATCTAAATGCATCTAATTGTATTCACATGCATCTTTAGTGTTTATTGATTTCAATTAACGTTTATTAATTGTGCTTAATTGCTGACAACTTAGTGTTTTAAATACTGCATTGTGATGGAGTGTAATTTATTCTGAAGAATTTGCCCATCGAGCAAACGAAAAGCGCTTAAATAAATTTTGGTCTTGGATCTGTTTCACCTGGTGGTTTTCTCTTCAGTCATTGATCTGTGTAATTTCCAGTATTTGGAAGGACTGTTGGACTACTCTGATACCTGGTTCATTTTTACGTTTTTATCAGTTTACTTTGTTTTTTGTCTTTTCCGAGTACACTGCCATTGCTGCCATCAGTCCACTGCTGTTGTATCCCCCATACATACAGTGGGGCTGGGGCCATATATGTGTGGGCATCATCTACACAATACATGTGTGCCCTTATGCACTCGAGAGGCCAGTGTATGTAACAGTGGTATATGGTCCTGTATTATTGAGTCTAGGGGAGAGCACCATAAATTATCTAGGCTGCTACAAAATGTGGGGGTATCAGGCTGAGCAGCCTTAAGGTACCTGGATGTACAGTACCATATACTTCACCTATATATACATCACTGATATGGATCTGGTTACTGCAGGACTACTGCCCCATGCCATACAAACAGTTCTGTTTGTCGGTGTGCTCGTGATGGTGTCAGTTATGCCATGTTATGTAGCAGCTATAACCCATGTGGTCAAATTATGTCTTTACCACCTACTGAGTTTGTACAGTGTGTAGAAAGAGGCTGCTGAACTATACACCTGCATTACATACTGTTGATTGTTTGGTATCCTGTGGTCCAGTTTGTCTTCCCTGTTGTACAATGTGAATGGCTTGGCTGGGACAGCAACAGTTGTGAACCTTTCCAGACTACTGTATTACTGTAACTGGTTCACAGTTGCATTACTCTGTTTATATAGTTGTCAGTGTCTGAACAGCTATATGGCATGGCATATAGAACTGTAATAGTACACAATTAAAGGTTTCCATGTCTGCAAACCTGTGGGTGGTGTTTTTCCTATGACCTCTCTGTGGGTATATGTTGCAGGCAATGATTGTCATTTGTATGGGTGGCCTATACAGTGTCCAGTTGTTCAGGGGTTAACTGTAGGCATAGTGGCTCTTCCATATGCACCTTCTACTTATGTATCTTACTGTACATATAACTGCACCTGTATGTGTAGTCACATGTATATCTATATATATATATATATATATATATATATATATATATATATATATATATATGTAGATAGATATAGATTTATATAAATATGTATACTTGTATCTGCATATCTGTGTCTGTGTATCTGTATCCTGGGGATGTTGATGGCTTCCACATATTACATCTCCCATGGGAGCCAGACTGTACTGCATGATATGTTACCAATACCAGCCTGACATCATACAGGTGGGATGTAGTACTGGTAACATCGTGTGCCCATGTTGTCTCAGGTCCTGGTTATGGGTCTGCAACACTTGGTAGTGTACTGCAGGGTGGATGTGTTTGGCTGAGGAGGGGTGCCTATTCGTACACGACGCATAGTGTGTGGGGCCTCTCAACGCCATTAACGGTGCATGAGGACATATGTGTCATTTGTTAATCTGCCATTGCTATCTACAGATGTATGTCCATATATACCTACATAGATATATATCTGCATACACATATGTAACTTGCTGTGTATATGTAGACACATATATGTGTCGCTGTAGGCATTTGCATGTATATATGCTCATATATATTGATATGTATGTATATAGTTTCAGAAATATATATATCTACAGATATATATATATATATATATATATATATATATATATATATATATATATATATGTTGTATTTGTTTAGATATTTATATATGTGCACAGACATACATCTAGATGTTGGTATACATTCTCTGTACTGTTGCATGACTGCACTGGATGTTATGTTTCTGAAAACATTGTCTGGCTTTGTATCTGGCATGGCTTAATGGTACATTACCTGGTCTATGGTGTGCAGTGTCCTGGGTTCGAGGCCTGCAGGAGCTGTGTATTTTGTTGCTGGGCAGAACATGGCCCATTGGATACAGTGTGATGATGGCACTTTTGAGCATTTGTACGTGGGTTTGCGTGGGGGTAAGCTACACAGGTTAAGCAATATAGAAGCCAACTGAGTGTATGACACTGTAACCGGAAGGTCCATGTTCTGCTCAGCAACAAAGTAAACAGTGACTGCAAGGCTCGAACCCAGGACCCAACACACCATAGACAACATGGAGTACCACTAAGCCATGACAGATATACATACATCTGATGGCTCCAGAAACATGTCATTCAGCGCAATCATTCAACAGTACAGTACATGTACTTTAATATCTAAATGTATGTGTGTGTGTACATATGTATATATATATATATATATATATATATATATATATATATATATATATATATATATATATATATATATGTATATACATCGAAATAGATATATATACCTCACTCTCTCCATGCATACATCTATACAAATCTGTCTACATATATATGTCAAGATATAGATATATATACAGCAAAATATATATATATATATATATATATATATATATATATATATATGTGTGTGTGTGTGTGTGTGTGTATATATACAGATATATATCACTAGATATCATAGAGAACATAATAGAGACATATATGACCACAGGCACCGTTAATGGGGGTGAGAGGGCTCAAGCAACAAATGTCTCACACGTAGTGATATCCCCCCCGCAATACAATACCGACCGTTGCAAATCTATAACCAGGACCTGACAATACACGGTGACAAGATATTAACAGTTAGCCATCCCACCTGTATTATGTCAGGTGGGCATTGATAACATATCATGCAGTACAGTCTGGCTACCATAGTGAATGTACAATGTGTAAGCAATGAACGGTCCTATGATACCTATACCAGACACATGTATGCAGATATTCATATGCAGATATATATATATATATATATATATATATATATATATATATATATATATATATATATATATATATATATATATATATACATATGTATAGATATATATGTAACTACACAGGCAGACACAGAGGTATGTCTAGGAAGATACACAAGGGGATGCTCACCATACTGAACAGCCAGTATCCCCACAGTTGCAACCTCATTCGATGGACATTGTATGAGTCACCCATACCACAGACAAGTGTTGCCTGGCACATATACCCACAGAGAAGTCAATGGATGTAACACAACAGACAGGTATACATAGGAAAGGTTCCATTGTGTACTATTACAGTTGTATATGTCATGTCATATAGCTGATTATGCTCTGACATACATACAAACAGAATAATGCAACACTCAAACATATCCTTTAGGACAGTAGTCTGAAAGCATCACATCTGTTGGTGTCCATGACAAGGCCTTCAGGTAATCCAACAGAAAAGACTGACTTGGCCACAGCGTAACAAACTATCCACAGTATGTCATGCAGATGTATAGCCCAGTGGCCTCTAAATACACTCTGCATGCAATCCCTATAGTGAAAAGACCTGGGTTGACACTATGGGTGGTATCTGTCACAATGCCTAACTGTAATCATCACAATCACACTGATGGCAGTCAGCAGTAGGCCAGCACTGTTCACAAGGTGAAATGTATTGTAATATACATCCGCATACCATAAGGCAGCTTACTACTGGTGGTCCTCACATGTTGTAACACCCTGGGATACTTGTGGTGCATACCCCCAATACACTGCCTTACAGGGGCATAGCACACTGTTACATACACTAACCTCAAGACTGCAGAGGTACACACATGTGTTGTGCAAATGAAGCCCACATATATATGGTGCATGTGGTCTGTACACCATTAGTTATTGACAGCATACCTAATAACCAGCCAGTCAGATAACAGACTGCTGCACATGTTGTTTGTAGTAGGGGCTGTGTCCGTGGATATTACCAGGACATTCTGTGTATGTGTGTACAGTATTATGGTCAGTGTAAGTATGGCAGGGATCTGCTGCCTTCTCTATCCAAATAACCAATCCTGACCCCTCACCCACCAAAGTAATGTCACCGGGGGGCACAACAGCTATCTGACTCCTACAATGAAGATAGCAGAGCATATACTGTCCCATATATAGCTATACTACATATAATATAACCACGTGTATAACAACAATACCTAACATATGTCCATACCTGTTTTCCTGTGCTGGGATGGCTGGGTCTGTGTGTGTGTGTGTGTGTGTGTGTGTGTGTGTGTGTGTGTGTGTGTGTGTGTGTGTGTGTGTGTGTGTGTGTGTGTGTGTGTGTGTGTTGTGCGGTAGTGTGTCCATTAATCCTCACAGGCACAAGGACCCACTACTGCAGGGCTGAAGAAACACCTGTTGCTCCAGATCCGCAGGTTGCAGACCCCTGGGTTAGGATGATTGATGACTGTATGTGTATTGCACTTATGACACATGGGCTCTGTACAGACTGTGGTAGACGCCATTGTTCTCTGTCCAGTTCTATCTGATGTTACATGCCGCTCCAGTGTTAACCTTGTGTATCATATGTGGCTGTGGCTGCATTGCCATTGGATGTTGGTATGCATTTACTCACAGGTGTCTGCTATGCTGTGCTGTGACCTGCGTGTCAAGCCCGCTATAATCACAGCTACATGTGTATTCCCCCATACAATATGTATTCCAGTGTTGTGGCAGTCTGCCTGTATTTTTGCCCAGTGCTTTGTGACATGCCTAGCAGCCTACTGTAAATACCTAGTGAGCTGTTATGTTCACTTATTTGCAGGACATACTGCTGCCAGGCCAGCATAACTGTTGTGTATTACTGACAAAGCTGTAGTATGATGTACAGATGTATGCCATTCTCTACTGGGTAGTATGTGGCCATGTGAACTCAGCAGCACCAGGTATTATGTGTCTGGACAGACTGGTGTGTGTGCATGCATACACTGTGTGGGCATATGTACCCCAGTATTGTCGTGATATACCCATGTACATGGCTAGTTAAATCCACATTGGGAGGTGTGGTCCACATGTCTTGCATGAAGGAGACATGTGTACACTTCTGGACTGACTACAGAGTGTCACACTGTCCACATAGAGTGGTCATATCCCTGCTGTAGTCCACAGCATCATTACTGTGCTAGCAGTGGGTCCGTACTATGCTGCCCCTAGTATGTCTGTTCATAGGCAATGGTGCACATGACTACAGCAGATGAGACCTCCCAAACCCAACATGTCTGTTAAGACACCCCTATAACACTGGCAACAGTCTGCATATATACCCACAATACATCCATGATATCCCCTTGCACTACACTGCTGGGACTATTGGTACTGAGGTAGCACTCTACTCCATGTTCTGGACATATGGTAAACTGATATGTGTGCACATATATCCACATATCTATGTAGATATATACACATATACATATCCACATACATATACGGCCATATACATATCCACATACATATACGGCCATATACATATCCACATGCATATATGGGGATATATATGTACATATATACATATAAATACCACACATACACATATAAACAGCACTGACTTCAACAAGTGGCTAAGCGTCTGATGTCATTCAAAGGGGATCCATTATCTGTCCTCCTGGGGTGACATGATGTACAAACCACGATGCTCTGGCAGAGATGGACTGCATGTGTTGCCCCTGGGATTCAGGTTACTGGCTACAGCTCCTGGCAGCCCCATAGTGCCTAATCTAGGTAAGGTTCAAAGGGCAAAACCACCACTGTAACAGATACAAGCATACAAAACTGTCGGTAATGCAACTCAATGTTAGACATCTAAACCTGAACAGGCACTCTCCTGAGCCACACATACAAATGGGGAACATCGATAACTGTGCAGTACCTGGGACCTGGTGCAATGCTCCAGAGTGCACACCTGTAATACCTGCCTACAACCTTTATCACACATGTCGGGCAACAAACCAAGACCACAACAACACTACAGGTGGAGGAGTGTCCATATTCACCAAGGTCATTCACACCTCCAGCCTAGTGTCAAACACAATGTATCTGAGAATCACCAGATACAACTAACACTATGTAAGACTGAAATCCAAATTGTAGCTGCCTACTGATCCCCCTCCATGGTCCAAGGTTCTCACTATACCATTATAAACATACTGGACAATATTAAGATACAATCAAACACCATAATACTGGATGATTCCAAATACTCTGCCATTAACTGGGAAAAGACCTCATGTACCACCATCCTTTACCAATGGTTCCGGGAACCCATACATTCTAACCCCCTGGATCAATTAATCCATTGTCCAACTAGGGTCTCCAATATCCTAGACCTGGTCATTACCAACATGGGTGTCAGATGCCCCACACCAGTGGCCACCCCTCATAGGTCAGGTCTGACCATTAGGTAATCACCGTTGACATCCATATCTCACCCCCACCCGCCAGTAAGGATCCTCCATGAATACCCTCTGCAAAGCCTATGCCATGCTACTCGTCAGACGTGAAAAACCTCATGACACCCATGGATATGGGAGCTGAACGTGCAGCTGGTGATTCCTACACTAAGGCACGGTGTGGGCACATCCACTCATGCATGCATTGCACCATCCCACACAGACCCGTAACACTGTCCTCCAAACAAGGAAGCCAATCTTGTGCTCCACTGCCATGAAATGGAAACTGCTCCCTTACCAGCCTCAGTAAGAAGCTGCTATCCCTCGAAATCCACCACAGCTTGTTACATAAATGCAACTACCATAGATTCCAAAGACAACCACAAGGCATTCTATAGTAATGTCCAGGATCTATACCGCAATGCTCAGCATTGCTCTGTTTTACAACAGATTGGCATTAAATATACTGATTCAAAAGAGTGTTCCAATATCTGGGCAGACCGATTTAAGTGCCACATTCAGCCTCCTTCACCCCCTAAAGGGCACATCTCAGTAACAAAAGGTTGCCAAATTCCAGTAATCATGGCCACACAGGTGGAATCTGCCAAC
This sequence comes from Protopterus annectens, assembly GCF_019279795.1. Lineage (NCBI taxonomy): Eukaryota > Metazoa > Chordata > Ceratodontiformes > Protopteridae > Protopterus > Protopterus annectens. Next base: position 298,452,802 of record NC_056731.1, read on the forward strand.
TCCACTGCTAGGAATACAGCAGCCATGGGACCATATGACATCCCGGGCTGTGTAGTACATGAACTACTACATAACCCTGCATCTCACCTAAGTGCCATGTGTAATCATAGTCTTACCTCAGGCATCTATCCCACTGAGTGGCACACAGCTACAGTTATCACACTCCACAATGGGGAATTAACCTTGGATTCCGGGAATTACCATTCCATCAGTCTGATGAGCCTGATCTGCAAGGGCATGGAATGCATTATCATGCAACTCATTAACAAAGACATTGGCAACCAGTAAACACTGGACCCCACCCTGGTTGGGCTCGTGCAAGGCCAATCTTGTCACCTGACCCTGTTTGACTACTTTGATTCAGTCGCCGGAGCTGTGGAGGAGGGTAAGGCTGTGCACACAGCCTATCTGAACTTTGCCAAGGCCTTCAACAACATCGCCCAGTCTAGAGATATAGTTAAACATGCAAAGCTGGCCATAAACACCTGTGTCACTTGATGGGTTGCCAACTGACTTACCAATGGAACCCAGACTGTAAATGTAGCCATTGGAGTACTTCAGGGTCAGTCCTGGCACAGCTCTTGTTTGGCATCTACTCATAGCTCTCAACCTTCCCTCTCCAAAATGAGGAACACTAGCCCTCATAATGTGGAACAAATGGGGCAAATATGGAACACATACTAATGGCTTAAAAACTACAAACTTCAACTAGGAAGGATGGTTAAAATATAAGTAAGCAAGTTTATAAAGAAGATCTTTAATGAATTAATGATTCATGATTTTTTTTTTTACTCATTCTTTTAAAAAAAAAAAAACACTGAATGTGATGTGTGACAGTCAATGTCAACATTGAGGAACTTTGAGGAACATGAAGAAACTTTTAAGACCCCAAATGCAATGCCTCCTGTACATGAGGTACACTTGAGAGGTATGTATCTACTTCCCTAAAGTACAGGCCAACACTATGGAACTCTGGCTAACAAAGTTCACAAATGACTGCAAACTGGGATCCATTATTGGATCCCCAAATGATGTGGATATTCTACAACATGGCTTTACAGAAATGGATGCTTGGTGCCAGAGCCATGGGCTCAAGCTTAATGGCAAGTAATGTGTAGTTATCCCCTTTGAACATACCATGTACCCATGAAGTACCACATAGGTGGCAGTACACTAAACACTGACAGTGTGCTGACAGACATTGGGACACAGGTGGACAGTGGTCACACCTTCATTAACCACATAGCCACAACAGTAAGGAAATCATCCTATGTGGCACACTTCATCACTGAGGGCTTTACATCCAGAGGAAAGGAGGTAATTGTCCCACTGTACTCATCCCTCATTACACCCTGTACAGAGTACAACACCCCATTTGGTATGTATCTCACAAGACAGCTGCGACAGCTGGGAAGGCAGTGGAAATACCTCACTATAAGAATCACAAGCATCAAACAGATGGCCTATGCTGACCATCTAGACATCCTCCAGCTATACTCTGTGGCATACTGTCTACACAGAGGCTATGTCAAACCCTGGGAAATGACATCTGTAATATGTGTATGTACTGCCATGTACAGTACATGTGTCTATGTGCTCTCATTACTGTAGCAAAGGGTATTGAGTGTCATGTCTGGGACACACAAGTATATGAGGCTGCACAGCACTGTTATCCATGTGAATGTGTGACATGCAGGGATAGCAACCCAGGGTACATGCTGTCACACAGGCATGCAGCATAACATGACATTACTACTGTCGACAGTGCTGTCCCAGGGAAGGGTGCAGTGCTAGCATTACTACTGACAACAAGCACACCTGTGGCCATAGCTGCACTCTGAGGGCTTACTGTTGTGTACCTGGTGTGTGGGCTGTGTCACCGTATATATCCCCTACTGGATGATACTCAGACATATGGAATGTAACTGTGGAGTACCATCAGTACAGCACATGTTAGTGAGGGCTTAAAACATGCAGTAATGGCATACTCACTGTTGTCAAACATCCAACTGTTGACACATTCATCCTACTGCATAGCTACTCGCCAAACTGGTGTCTGTCAGTCCCTCTACAGATGTGCAGATGGCAGGTCTCCAGCTGGGATATGTACAGACAACCTATGCTTGATTGATACCGACATGTGTGGCCAGCTGTGTACTACCTGTCACATATAGGAGACATCATCCTGTATGGGCCACATGCCACTGGTACCTACACTACACTACCACAGTCAACTGAACATGCTAGGGTACAGGTCTCCTTCACAGACACTAACCACATGTTGTATGACATGTTGCATACATGTCAACTGGCCATGTGTAGAAGGCACCCAGGGGATTGGCTGATGCATGTCACTCTCACCCTGCCAGTCACTAACTTGGTGTCTGTCGATAGATTGCCTGCTGGCACATGGCAGGTGGAATGATACCAATGTACACACACCCCTACACATCTACTCCCTCCATGGACAACAGCCAGGTACACAGCTATGACCACCTGCAGCAATGCACCACAGTATTGAGACGTGTACATGTGCATTACTGAGGATAACATTGTTTGTGTGTTAGTACACCTGTAGTTGGAAAGTTCATGACTGCCTTCACAACCAGCACCACTCCCATTGCCATAGTCAGATGTGGCCGCTGCTGTATTGGACATGACATGTAGCCTGTTACATTCCTCTCCCTAACAGCTACATGTGCCTTGCAGTACCAGCACAACAGTGTTGTACAAATGGGTCAGTAGGCATGGGAATCCCATTGAGGTCTGCCACTTGTGTGTGCATGTCTGCATATCTGTTGGGTACACCATTCCAAGGCCACATACTCCTATTACAATACACATTGCCACACAGTAGTACAGATATTGTTGTTGTCGCCCATAGGTGTGGAATCACAGTGCAACACTCTACTATGCCTGTGGTGTGTGCATTACATGCATATCCCTGTGGTACCACTGTTGTGATATGCAATGGGTTGTTTTGGCGTTGTGGGCAATGTATGATAGTGGGTATGTCAGAGTATCAAAATGGGTTCCAGTGTGTACAATATCCAGTGGGGATGTGGGTGCTGTGTACACTGTCATTACACCATGGTACACCCAGTATATGGACCACGTACCACTGTCTGGTGGCCACTGTCACCATCACCCATACAGGTAACTGATAACAGGATACAGCCCAGTTACACATGTGCTGTGTGCAGCCTATCTGTAACACATTGGACACACAGACTAGTTAGTTAGCAACAATACACCCAGGTCCCTAAGATGTGTGTCTGCCTGTTATGTGTCAGTCAATGTGTATATGATGGTATGACACACTATGTATTCTCCATATACAAACATTGAATCCCCCATTACCATATTGTACATATCTGTGGATGTTCTGCATGTAACATGTGACCTGGTACACACCTCACTCTACAGATGGTGTCATGTGTGCAATGAAAGTCACACAGTTCAGTAGCACTGCATACCTAGGTAGGGGTCTAAACACAGTGTCGCCAAGTAAGGATGTGTGTGTATGTGGATGGGTTGACATAAGGGTGCAGATTATACATATATCAGCAGGCCACTGGTCAATGTTGCACAAGCAATAACTGTTATACATACCTGTGACATGTGTACAACTGTACACCAGATATGTCATGGCCATGGTGTCACCACAGTGACATACCCTTGTGGAATATGACTGCAGACCATCCTCCTGCTGATACATGTATGCCTACAACACAAATGGATAACATTATGGAGATAACAATCAGTGTTACCAACAGCTGAAATGCATCATAGCTGCATGGCTACACTACCTGACATGTATGCATTGCACATTACCCCTGACAACATCTTACACTGCAGTACATTGCAACACTCTATTACAGTCACTTTGTGCATCAGAACCATATTAGCCTGTCCCTGCATCGATGTTATGTATGACAGGGATGTGGCACAGTATCATCATATGCACCGGGTGTGTTACATGCATCATAGCTGCATGGCTACACTACCTGACATGTATGCATTACACATTACTCCTGACAACATCTTACACTGCAGTACATTGCAGCACTCTATTACAGTCACCATGTGCATCAGAATCATATTAGCCTGTCTCTGCATCGATGCTATGGATGACAGGGATGTGGCACAGGTATCATCATATGCACAGGGTGTGTTGCTGGTGTGCCAGAGGCTGAGGGTGGTCCATACATGTATCACCATGTGTGTGGGTGAGGGGTTTGGTTCTTTGATTGGAGCATGGTGATGTGGTGTGTGTCAGTATGGGGTCACCCTAGGTGTGGTTGCATAGTGTATGGGTATGCATGCACAAAGTTCTGCCATGTGGCTGCCCTATACAGGTGTTGTTGGACAGCTGCAGACCATACCTGGCAGGGTGTGCAGTTCACTGCCTCCAGCCACGGACATGCTGACTGTGCCTGCCAGGGGTTCCATGGGCACGTGCAGGTACAGATTTTGAGGTGCTACTCTCCCCTAATGATGACAGATGTCTGCTGGAACCATGTTCTGCCTGGGACTGGCCAGGGTGACATGCATGAGGCTGGCAGTGGTGTGGTGTGGACAGCACTCCCAGTGGTGTGCTGGAGCTGGTACTGCCACTATGGGAGGGGCTGGGCGTCTTGGCATGTCCACGTTGACTGCCAGCTGCTGGTGTTTCTGGCCTACGTCGACATGGCCATCGCACCACTAACACCACACGTTCAAGCACAGACATACCATGGCCGAGGAGGCCCACCATCTCACCCCACCATCTATCCATGACCTCGGTCTGTTCACGGTGGGCAACAGCAAGTTTATGGAGGTTGCCACTTACAGCTGTGAAAGCAGACCTCTTCAGCCTCAGGCCCTGTCTGGTGTACATTTCTATATGTGCCTGTGCCTCCATTATGGCCTGAAACATGCTTCTGGTGGTACCAGTTGTGGCACCTCTGTCAGGGGCATGATGACCTGCGGCCCTCCCACGAGCACCATGGTACATCTGCCGATGTGGTGGCCTGCCAGACATCTGGCTATGCTGACTGTGACCCGACACAGTTGGCATGGACACCACACTTTCCTGGTCACTGCCACCAACCACCAACTGTCCCTCTGCTATGGTCACATGTGATGGGGTTTGTAGGGGCACTGTAACTGTGTGCAGGCTTGGGGTGGCTAGGAGGGTGATGGCACATGGTGCAGTGTCGGCCTCTGACAACCCCACCTGTGCCTCAACTGAACCATCATCATCATCATCGGTGTCTGTACGGACACCTACCTCAGTTTGCATGCAGGAGAGACCCTGACCCACCTTGCCACTGTGGGGCAAACAAATATACACTTTAAGACCTGTACAGCATTGTATAACAGTACACACACTCACACACACACACACACACACACACACACTGATAGTCCACCTTACTACTTCCCTTTCCCTGGGTTTACACACAGTCCCACATTCAGTTACATATGTTCCCCATCCTGCATGACACTTGCTAACATACACTCATTACTATTACCCATTACCATATCATTTCTCTCTATGCCTACATGTATGATCACAACACCTGACCTATTACTCCATCACCTCCCTGACTTGGGTGGAGAAGGTTGTACATGGCCTCACTGCTATCATCCCATATTACCCTGTGTATGTCCAGTCATGGTGTACATGGCTCTTATATGGTTGCGGCTGCTACATTCACTACATATGTCACACACTGGAGACTCGTACTATAGTCTTGCTCAGTCCATGCCACATCTACTGCACAAGCAACCCATCAAGCAGACAACAGCAATACCTGGATACACTCACTGATGTGCTCTGGTAATTACCCATTGCATTTGTAGTGCTGCATATGTGGGTAGCCAGTTATGTATCTGCTGCTGGCAATATGATGTGTATACCTGGTATGTACTTTTCCTCCCAATGCATGTTCCATGCTGCAGACCTTGTTATGCTATCAGCTGTCCTGTGTTCACATATCTATCAGACAGGTTGTCCTGGTGTCTTGTGTCACTCCATGTACATGTACAGCACAATCCTAAGGAGAAGTACTGCCACGTGGTCAATCCCACTATCGCCTGTGCATACATGGACACCCACACAAACAGACACACGTACACACACATCTGACATGCATCGATCACACTCCACTAGATTGCACTTACAGACACAATCAACACACACACACACACACACACACACACACACACACACACACACACACACACACACACACACACACACACACCCCACACTCCTACATGTGGGTTTGCACAACTTTTGTACACACAGTCCTCCCATTACCCTTCTGTCAGCATGCATTACATATGGTGCTCAACAGCATGCAGTGCAACTATAGTGACTTCATGCTAGTGGCAGTATACATGTGTGTGATGCATGGGCTGTGTTGGTAGATGATGACCCTTCCCTTGTTAACACTGCACCCATGTACAAAGTGCTACTGTGGACCTGTTCCACACCCTGCCTTGTACTGTGCACCATACCTCACAGGTGTAGAAACCATTGCTGCATATGTAGTACTGTGTCAGTTATGTCAGCTCCAATGCTCACAGCCCCTATGTGTTATAGCAACTCATACCTGGGATGATATGTGAGCAGATATCATTTGTGAATGCCTGATGTCTGCTTTACAGATCACAACATCAGCAGTGCATGTATGACCAGTACAAGACTATTACACTGACAACCAGCAGACCTTACCATGGCTGTGGAGGGTGCCCTACATATGTCCCAGACCTCTGCATGGTTGAAAGGTCTACTCATGTGCACATCCCTTGGAGTGCACACACTGCTGTCATGAGTGCTGTGGGGTCAGGGTTACATCTGCCATGTTTACTTAACCTGATTGTGTGCAGCTACAGCCATGGAGGTGTTGTTTCACACATGTCCTTAATGTAGGCCGTGTGTCCTGCCATACTTCTCATCCCTGTGGACACATTGCACATTGACAGGATGTTAGTTATCTTGCATGTGTATGTTGTACCCTTCCGATGGGGGTATTGTTTCACACATGTCCCTAGTGTAGGCCTTGTGTCCTGCCATACTTCTCATCCCTGTGGACACATTGCACATTGACAGGATATTAGTTATCTTGCATGTGTCTGCTGTACCCTTCCGATACCCCAGCATGATTTCTACTGTGATGCAGTACATTTCACAGCAACAAAATGTGAACAGGTACAGCATGCAGTATGGGTAGGTGTGTTAGATGTGTGCATGGAATATCCCATAACTATTACATGCCAAGTGTATTATCATGCATGAACATGAACCATACTCACCGGCTACAGGCTGCTGCCATGGTGGTATCCTGGAGAGACCTACATAGGAGTGTGAGAAAGTTGATGTCAGTGGTCACAGCTGTGGCATTTGTTAAGGGTGAGTGCAGCATTACATTACATCAATAGTAGAATTCCACAATAATACAGCTTATGCACAACTGTTTATTACTACTACACAGCAACAGACTATGTATATGACATCTCAAATTTGCATGATGTACCTGTACAGATGCATATGTGTACACAAGAGTGGTGTACTGATGTGCCCTGGGGCCTTACTTGCATGCTCCTCAGCTGGTGTGTCAGTGGCACCCACCTCCACAATGTGCCCTGCCAGGTGTTATTGCAGCAGGCAGACAGGTGCCACAAGGCTGCTGAGAAGCTTCTCCACACGGGTGAGGGGCAGATGGGCGGGTTGTCCCCCCCTGTTGCAAGGTGGCCCCCCCATATGGCAGCTGCACGCTGACGTACATGGCAAAGCAGGTCAGTGCAATGATGCCGGACCTGCTCATAGCTGCGATTATGCAGTCTGACATCACTGACCCTGTGGACTAGCTCGTTCCACAGGGTGGTTCTCTCCTGCTGATCATGGGCTGTCAGACTAAACAGCTGTTCATAGTGCTTTACCAGATGGTCTATTATCACCTCGGTTTCGGCGGCGCTGTATGATGGCAGATGTGTGTGCTCCATGTTCCCTGGAAGACATAAAGATGGAAACAGGTCTGAGCCACTCATACAGCAGGGTTACCATAGTTTTTAATACATATATTTGTCTCCCCCCACCATATCAGTTACAACAAACTGTTCACAGAATGCAATTGGTATGTCGGCTGCTTACCTACCATTGGGACATATGTTGTATTGTACCAAGCTTTGTGCTATGTGTTTGTGCCATGCTTTGTGCTATGTGTTTGTAGCCATGCTCCCTGTGGGGACACTATCTTTGCTGGCCTGTTACAGACTATTTCACCTGCATGCCATTGTCAGTGCCACTATATATATATATATATATATATATATATATATATATATATATATATATATATATATATATATAAGTGTAGATATATCTTGTAGGTTGTTGCTATACCTATATGTATATGAGTGTCTGTGTATCTGCAGACATACATGTCTCATTCTGTATAACACAGATATTTATCTATATGCGGGATGCATACAGATATCTGGTCCACATTCTGTAACCATCTTTCATTCACAGCTGCACTGTTTTTCCTTGCTGCAACACAGACAGGTGTCACATAGGAACACAGACTAACATTAGGGTGGTATATATGGTGAGAGATTGCTGGTAAGCCTATTATACACCTATGGCATTTGTGCATGCTACATTACACATTAACATGACTGTCCTGCAAGTGATGTGCTCTGACACCCATGTATCTATCATGACGGCAGTACTTCCACCACAAGCTATTGCCCACACTAACATAATGCACACAGATATTATGGCTTACATCTTTGTCATTCATTGCTGATCTGCACAGTTGGCGGGTATGTCCCACTGCCTACAGGGACAGACAGTATTGTCCAGAGCAGTTGTTCAGCATCACATCATTACAGGGACAACTACAGATGGCACATATCAAACATTCAACATCATATATCCTATTAATCTATACCACATACTACATTCAATTACATACATGTATGTTTTACATACCTTTTTCTTCTGACGAGTGTGACACCTTTCTGTTTTTGGCTTTTATCTATTTATTTATTTTTCAGTGTGTGTGTGTGTGTGTGTGTGTGTGTGTGTGTGTGTGTGTGTGTGTGTGTGTGTGTGTCCCTCTCCCTCTCTCTCCACTAGAGCGATTGAGCTGGTTTGAATGGATTGCAGCATGGCTTTTGTAGGTGATGCACATGATCAGGTGATGGTCTCTGCACCAATCAGTGTGCAACAGTTGCTAACTGCATGCAGCCTGCTTTGTAGTGATTTAGATAACCACTGTCATGGCAACCCAGTACTATAAATTGCTGACTCATGTGGGGTTGTCCCTTAACCTTTGCAGTATGAATGACATCCTTCCTGTATGTGGGCAGCAGTGTTACAGACTGCAGGTTGCAATACCTCTAACAGCAGGACTTGCAGACACAGGCCAACTGCACATTTATAAGAGGTTCTAGACCTACAGACAGAGTGAGTGGTTTTGTTATGTGCATTGTATATTGCTGGTCTTGCAGTGTTTGCGCATACATAGTAGTTTAGGATGGAATGCAATCTGTCTGCATTGCTCTCAACTGTGGGCCTATCCACATGATGGCCAGTGGATTGTCTGTTTGCTTTTGCCTGTGCACCACACAGGTCTTGTCCTAGATATATCCCCAGCAATCTGTCTGTTGCATGCTATCAGTACATGGCTACATCCATTTGTGTTTCTGATGTCTTATTCCTGCATAAGGGTATGTTGCAACAAATCCTGTAACACCAGCAATTTCCAGGGTGTGTAACAGCAATATTGTGAGTATGGCCCTGTGTTTCTGCCTCTGTCCTCCACATATATGGCAGGCTTTGTCCTGCTGTGATATGGTTAGGGGTTGTTAGATAATGACCTATCATTATTTACTGCTAGCATTCCTGCTATCATCCCAGTCATATCGTGGACTCCCACAACATTTGTTGGTCAGGGTCCATACATGTGACAGATACATTAACATTACCACAAGTAATAACTTTCCCCCTAGGGCTTGACTACAGGGTGTAATTGGAGGTTGCTGAACTACATCTGTTATTGTTGATTGTTACTTATCTTGAAGGCAAATCCTTTGTCTACTGTTGTATGAATTGAAGGGCTTGGCCTGGACAGCATAGTATGTTATATATCCGCACTGTCTGCATCTACTGTTTTGTGTGGGCCTTGCATTCATCACTGATTAAACATTTCAAATTCTATGCGCTGTAAGTAATGGCATACATTATTGCATAGTACACAAATAAAGGTTGTCTGTGTATACATACCCGTGTGTCATGTCATGTCCTTTGAATTGTGAGTGGGTATATGTGTAATGTAAGTATTCTCTTTGTGGGAATGGTTACCACACTACACATGTCACAGGTACCAGTTACAGGGCTTGTGGCTAAGAGATATACTTTGCACCCAGTATGTCCATACTACTTCTACATATGTATGGCTACTAATACCTTTTGTCTGTGTATATGTGTATGTACCTATATGTCTCATATATCATATATATATATATATATATATATATATATATATATATATATATATCTGCAGTGGTGGTGCTGCAGTAGCGCTGTCGCCTCACAGTAAGACGTTGTCCTGTTCGATTCTCAGCTAGAGCGTCTTCTGTCTGGAGACATGCATGAATGGGTATACCTTCATTGAAGGTTGTGCATCAGGGCTGGCAACTCAGCACGTAAAAATCTACTGCCAATCATTAGCGGACCGGAGTTCCGCTGTGGCGATCCCTAACCAGGAAAAGCTGAAAGACACAACAACATATATATATATATATATATATATATATATATATATATATATATATATATATATATATATATATATATATATATATCTGAACATGATTGTCAATGTATAGATGCGTGTGCATATCTGTACCATTGTAATGTGTACCCCTTCCACATTGTACATTCCCTATGGTAGAATGACTTTTCTGCATGATATGTTACAGATATTGCCCTGACATGTACAGGTGAATTAGATTACTGTTGGAGCATTGTAGCTGTGTTGTGGAGGGTCCTGACGTCAAGTACTGCATGTGCTGGATATGGAATGCACAGCATATCTGTTAGGGCTAGGGGAGGGGTTACATAGCACTAATTACCAAGCATCCCTCATTTGTGCCCCCACCCCCATTGACTGTGATTATGGTCTGTTATGTTGTATTGAGTGGTTCAGGATTTTGTTCCCATGTGGTAATGCTATACACATGTCTATCTGTGTGTATATATATATATATATATATATATATATATATATATATATATATATATATATATATATATGCATAATTATATATGTGAAGCACCCATATAGAGATAGATATGGGCATTGATATAGATATGTATAAGTTTTATATATATATATATATATATATATATATATATATATATATATATATATATATATACACTGAACATATTTATCTATGTACAATTGCTGTTGTATGATTATTTGTGAGTCATACATACACATATATATACCTATAGCTGTCTGTCTACATTTACAGATATATATCTGTCCATATGTCCATGCATGTTCAGCTTATATGTTTGGCCTGTACCTCATTCTCTTGGCAATTGACATGGATGTTCTTATAATTGAAGTCAGTCACTCATGCCAACACCTTTGTGTTTCAGACTTTTCATCTCCTTCAAAATATGTGTTCTAGTACATATAACTGTGTAACTAGCAATGTTTTAAGTGTATTGGAACAGTATTTGACAGATATCCCTATTTGTACCCACATTTTGGCACACTTTGTCCAGAATTCTTGCATTAAGAGGTTGTGTGGTATGATATTACTACATTTCCTGTGCTGTTGACTGATTGTGTTGGCTGATATGTTTGTGAAAATTGAGGGTTAGGTACATCTGCCATGGCTTACTGTTAAATCACTTTGTGTATGATGTGCAGGGCCCTGGGTTCGGACCTTGCAGAGGCTGTATATTTTATTGCTGGGCAGAACACCGGCCGTTGGATACGGAGTAATTAAGGGATATTTGAGCGGTTGTATGTGGGTGTGCGCGGGTTTGTGGGGAGCTAAGCAATGCAAACCTCCGGGTGCATTTTCTTACACTCAGTCAGCTTCTACTTTGTTTAATCTATGTAAGCAATGCTTACCCCTATGCAAACACACTTATACAAGTTTACTACTGCTTATTTGTGCTTACACCTGTGTACTAGTGCCTTATTCATGACACTGACACTTCACATGTATATTTAATGCAGTACCCCTGTTCAAATTTAATTGTTATTTAGTAGGTTATACAGCAAAACAATGTTCATATACAGATTTCACATGGGAAATAGAATGTGCTGCAGTGGGACTCAAACCGGGAATGTGTGCTCGTTAGGCAGATGCTCTGCCCACTACACTATTGCTGTTCTGCTTCATTTGCATATTTCTACCATAATGTCATACCCATATCCCCTTCCACCGGCCCCCGAGCTCCACGAACACAGCATCCATCCATTCTCCAGTTGCTAGCCCTGCCATACCACACCTCCACAAATTTCCCTCTCTGCACATCTCGGTACTCCTCCAGTATACTGTCTTGACCCAAGCATCTGCAGGCTGTTCATCCATTTAGTCCACATACGTGCAAGCCTTCCCTTGCTCCTCCTTCGATACTGGTGGAGACATCGATGTGACCCACAACTTTTGGTTCATCCTGCCAGGGACTGACCTGTTGTTGTGTCAAGAGTAGACTTAGCTGGTCTACACTATTTCTCCCACTGGTAGCATCCTGCCAGGGTTTTGAGAAGCAGCGGTTTGCTCACACACCTGGCCAGCCTTATCCCCTGGGTCCGCAGAACCAACGTCCCAGGTGTGACATTGTGTGTATGAAGCATGTCCACACGCCCCCATGGCATGCACCATTTTTCATTATTCTCTTTGGTATTATGCAAGACTACTGTTCTCACAGTATGATTGGACAGGCACTGTTCTTTGATGCACATAGACTTCTCGTAATACTGTGATTGTGCAATGTACACATGTTTGCTGGTATTAATCTACACACTTACATACATTTCCTATACTCTTGGATGACTGTGCTGGATGATACGTTTGTGATCACAGCAGCTAAATGTGTATCTGCCATGGCTTACTGAAACTCACATAGACTATAGTGTGCTGGGTTGGGGCGTTGCATCCTGGCAGTGTAGATTATTTTGTTAATGGCCACAATGACAGCTGTTGGCTACAGAGTGACTAAGGCACTGTAGAGAAATTGTAGGTGGGTATGCACTGGTTTGTACACGGCTCAGCATTGCTGACCTCCAGTTGTGGTGTCTTACACTGAGTTAGCTTCTACATTGCTTAACCAGTGTGGTAATTGCTTACCGCCACCCAAACAGGCTTACACCCACTTGCTCCTGCATATTCCTGCGCTACTTCATGTATTTAGTTTACATTTGTCGACTGGGACAATCCTACTGGACGCCAGCTACTAATTCCAATTAATACTGAGGTGTTCACATTTATAGAGAGTAACAGACGTTACATAGCTATGTACCACATTCTTCATGCTTAGTTTACGTTAACATGTCAGTATTAGACATGCTTAGGTCAGGTTTACATGTCAGGTATGACTGTTGACAAAGGTCAGTTTAAGGTGAAGTTGGATTCCAGTTTGACAGTTCTGGATAGGTTATACGCAGGTATTCAGGGTAGGTTTAGTTATTCCTTACCTGTGTGGTACAGTAGAAGAGAATAGTGAAGGTGTAGGTAGGTAGGTAGAGGGGGTGACATTGTAACTGTATAGTAGCCTGTTGGAATAATTGGATGAGGAGCAGTAGGGAAGGTTTGTCAGATGTTGGGATTTGTATACGAGGCAGGACAAGAGGTGTCAGTTTCACTAGTTGATGTAGGGGTATAGAGTGTAAGTTGGGGGGGGGGGATTTCACAAGGTGATGAGCCTGTCCTGATCCAAGTGTGCATGTGGTGTTCCTTCATGTGTTATTTACATGTGTCATGTGGGACAGCTGAGGTAATACATGTGGGTAGGGGGTACCAGATTCTGCCAATATAGTTGGGGAAGAGGGTGTCACCTATGTGTAACTTTAAACATTAATTGAAATGGAACAGGGATTGATAGGTAAGTGGTGTTCATGTGGCACAAAGGGGAGAGATAGTAGAGGAATTATCCAGGGATGTGCAGGAAGGCTGAAGGGAAGGTCCACAGCTGGCCATGTCTTCTACAGCAACAGCTGTGCATATACACTGCATTTGGAGTTTGGACACTCACACCCCTGGGTGGGAGTGAGGACTACAATAATAACTTGTGATGCCTATTAGATCGACTTACATGCCTACAGTGGGGTGTTACAACCATGTGTTCTTTGGTGTTATGTAGTGGGTTTTGCAACAACACATATGGTTATACTGTACTTTGCCATTTAAAATAGACTGTGCTGCAGTGGGATTCATACCGGGAATGGCTACTTGTTAGGCGGCAGCTCTGCCCAATTCTCACTATTGCTTACATCCCCGGGGCAGTCTGTAGAGAACTGCTCTAGCCAACACCTGCACGACTTGGCCCGTAATTGCATAACCATAGTTCCCCCACCCGCCCCTCCTCTACAGCACTCATCCTTACTGTGGGTGCAGGTCGGGTCTAACCACACCACTACACACTGCCCACTCTCCACGTCTCGGGACCTGTCTCGTACGTTGTCTCGATCAATGGGTCATCAGGCTTGCCCAACCTTGTAGTCCGTGTACATACATGGCCTGCCTTGATAAATCGTTACAGGGACTGACTCCAATCATCATCATTTTTTGGGGTGTCCTGCTAGGGACGGTCCTTTCTCTGTTGCAAGATTAGACTTGGTGGGTCCACAGTGTTCTCCCCACTGGTTGTGTCCTGCCTGTGGTTTGGAGAGCAGTGGATTGTTTACATTGTTTGTGTGTTTGTTTGTATGTTTCCCCTGTCTGGCTGGGGGGGATGCTACGTGTTACACGTTTGTTGATTGGGCCCCTCACCCCCATTGGCACGGCCTGTGAACATATGTCATTCCTATGTGCTGTATCATATCATAGCTATATATCTGTCTATATATATGCACACACACACACATATACCTATATCTACATAAATATATATATATATATATATATATATATATATATATATATATATATATATATATATTGCTGTATATATATCTGACGACATGTGGATGTATGGGTGTCTGCATATGTATATATCTATATGTGGGTATTTATATATATATCTGTCTATGTATTTATACATTTGTACTACAGAGAGGGTGGGGTATATATCTATTTAGTTATGGGATATATATATATATATATATATATATATATATATATATATATATATATATATATATATATATATATATATACACACACACACACACACATACCTCTACATATTTAGCTACATATCCTGTAATGTAGACTGGTATTGCTGGATACTGTGTTTCATGTGCGTAACGGCCAACCTTGTGTGCCATGTATGCTTTGCGATACCTGCAACTAAATCTGTTAGTGTAATCTAAGTCATACGTGAAATCTATTGTTAGTATAAGGGTAACATTCATCCCATGTGGGGCAACCCAAACATTTGGTATTCAACTTTTGCCTACACCCAGAGTTACAAAGGTACCCATGGCTATGTGCATGGACTACAGCGTGTGCCAGACCTAGGATACTTGGGTTGGGACACCATATGGGATGGGTCCCAGGGGGGAGTGGAGGGAGGGTAGTGTGTTGTGGTGTGGTAGCTACGGGCTGGTAACCAGGGTAGGGATGGTGGCTGCATGTGTGCAGCAGGCGGGGGGGAGTGGAATGAACTGTGTGTAATGACTGTATGGTTCAAGGATGGCCTGGGTTGGATGGGCTTGTACTGGTCGGCCCGCCTAGTGGGTGGGGGGGATGTGATGTCAACATGTGAAACATAACAGATGGCTACTTAAATCTATATTTAAATGACACACGTACAATACAATGAGCTTGGTAGTGTATTGCAGGGCGCACATGTTTGGCTGGGGGGGTATGCCAATTTGTACGAGACGTATATTGGTTGGGGCCTCTCAGGCCCATTAATGATGCATGTGGACATATATGTTTCTGTTGATCTACCACTGCTATCTACATATGTCTGGCCATATATACCTCTATGGGTGTATATATTTGCTTACATATTTCTAACTATGTCCGTAAATACCTACGGAGACATATATATCTGCGTACATATCTGTAACTTGCTGTGTATATGTGGACATATAGGTATTGACATATATATGTGTAGATGTCGGCATTTGCATGTATATATGTTCATATATTTGTATATATATATATATATATATATATATATATATATATATATATATATATATATATATATATATATATATATATGACTACATCTATAGATATGTTGTATCCATTTAGATAGTAATATATTTTCACACACATGTCCATCTAAATGTGGGTATACATTCTCTGTACTGTTGCATCACTGACCTGGAGTTATGTTTCTGTCAACATACAATTTATGCATATCTGGCATGGCTTAGTGGTAAATCATTTTGTGTATGGTGTGCATGGTCCTGGGTTCCAGCCTTACAGACGCTGTTTATTTTGTTGCTGTGCAGAACCCCTGCCATTGGATATGGTGTGATAAAGGCACTTTAAAGCGGTTGTAAGCGGGTTCTTGTGGAGGTGAGCACTGCTAACTTCTGGTCACAGTTTCTTACACCCAGTTAGCTTCTCCTTTGCTTAATCTGTGTCGGCAGTGCTTACCCCCACTCAAATGCACTAGAACATGCTTACTAGTACTTATATATGCTTACTACTGCTTATCTGTGCTTACAGCTGCTTACTGCTGCCTTATTCATTATAATACTAACTCTTCACATGTGCATTTCCTGCAGTGCTCCAGTTCATAAAAATGGATGTTATTTAGTGGGTTTTGCAATACAAATATTGCTTATACCATGCTTTTCCGTGTAAAATAGACTGTGCTGCACTGGGACTTGAACTGGGAATGCCTGCTCGTTAGGCGAACGCTCTGGCCACTACACTATTTCTGTGATGCTTCATTTGCATATATTGTCCTTGTTATCCTCTTCAGCCTTTTAGGCTGCTTTCACCGTGGCTAAGCAATGGGCACACCTGCACACCTATGGTTAGCTGTACTCAGAGCTTTAGACACCAATACAGGGGTTTCTTCTTTTGATTTTTATGTCCTGTTGCTGTTGTACACATGGGGGACTGTTGGTGGGGATATGTGGACACCTATGAGTGGTATCGCCCATTAATTTCCAATTTCTGCTGTTCAACATTGCAGGGGCATGTTTATTCTGAGAACTCTGCTCTCAGAAAAGCCCCCTGCACTCGTACACGCTCCATATAAGCCTGGGGACTCGTGCAAGACACCTTCATTACTATGCATGGCATGCTACCACTTTGCTCCTATGTGGCCACTTCCGTGAAGATCTGGACTAGTCCTGCATGGAAGATTAGTAAATCTGGGGGCATCTGTTTGTTACTGTACTGCTCTTTTGTTGTTTTAACAATATTCTGATGTTTTCTAACCTCCTCTGATACTGCAAAAGCTTTTTCTGAGTGAGTCTGCCAAATATGTCTAAGTTTTGCAACGTTTTTGTGTGTTGTGAATATTTCTCAGGGTTGCCAAACTTATTTCCAAGGATTCCTGATATTGCAGGAAGTCTTACTTCGGCTGTAAAACATTTGTTACTGCACTTGAGTGCAAAGTCAGTTTGTTTTACATTGGAAGTGTTCTTTTGTACTCTGCTGGGAGCATAGAGCTAAATTCAACCCAGCCAAGGTGGTCACTACTGATTGATAGCTTATTGTGTTTATATGGATTAGCCTGAGGGTTTAACTTTGTAAAACTCTTTCATCCTGTTTGTATAAAAGCCTCACGTTTGCACATTGTACAAATGTGGCTCCCTGTAATTGTATATAAGCAAACTTTTCCAGATTAAAATCCTCTATAGGAAATACTCTCCATAGTCTCTCACTGTTCACAGCTGCTCAAGGAGCTTCCAGTTTGTGCAGAGGGTGATACCACTGCAGGTCATCTAATAGTATACTAATAAACTCACTCACTTTGACCTTTAAGTGACTCTCCCTTACTCCTTCCCATTTAAAAATTGTGCTTCCTTGCCATAAATATCATAAGCTAGATTCAGACTTGCTGAATTGAGACTGTTTGGTATCACTGTGTTCTTGGACTGGCCATCTTACATTAAGAGGGCCTCCCTGCACCCTTGTGGCAGAAGTGTGGAGCTCAGGACCCATTTCAGTTGGGGATTGCTGGAGAAAGACTCAGTTAGCATCTTCAGATTGATTTGCCTATATATAAGCCTCACATTTATGTGGGTTTGTGCTCAGCTTATCAGAGCTGCACAATATTTGGCAACTTTAGCCTGAGGTCTGGAGTGTGCTTGCACTGAAATCCAATGCATCCACTGAAATCCAATGCATCCACTGAAAAAAAAGGAAAAAATAAGTATATTTTAAGCCAGAACTACACTTTGTTGACTGTATTTAATTGAATGACTGCTTCATTTTTTTCTGTCTGTGACTGCTTTTTACTCTGCACTTTGAAATTTTGTTTCATTGCCTTATATAGCATAAGCTTGATTCAGACCTGCTGAATCTAGACTGTTTGGTATCTTAAAACAGCAATCTTACATTAAGTGGGTCTCCCTGCATGCTTGTGGCAGAAGTGTGTAGCTCAAAACCCATCTGAGTTGGGGATTGCTGGAAAAAGGCTCAGTTTGGGGCTTTCCCATTGGTAGTTGTGTTAAAACTGTCTAAATATGCCTGTATATAAGCCTCGTGTTTGTGCAGGTTTGCACTCAGTTTATGGGAGCAGCTCAGCATTTGGCAACTTTATCCATAGGTCTGGAGTGCAGCTGCACTGAAATCCAAGGTATCCACTGAAAAAAAAATGAACAATAAGTATATTTTTAGCCAACACTGCACTTTGTTAACTGTATTTAATTGAATTGCTCCTTCATTTTTGCTGTTTGTGACTAAGTCCAGCTAGCTCACTTTCTTTCCAAATGCCACATTCAGAAAAATCCTGCCAAAATGGACGGGCAATTTCCCATCATTTCTCCTGCCAGCTTGATTGATATGGGCCTCTTGAGGCAATGTAGCAATTACTTCATGTATACTGAACAGCCATTTACTCCTAAAGCAAACTAACACTTTAGGTGAGAGATGCAAATACACTGTGGAGCTGGAGTCAATTCTCTCACATAAAAACAAACTAGACATCAAACAGGTTGTCAGCATACATGCTTCACCTCTCACACAAACCACATCTCTCACATAAAATAAAGTCACAACACATAAACCCACATATGAAGAGATACTCACTAGAAGCCTACCAAATGAACACAGACCTCACAAACACACACCACCCATACTCATCACTAAGCATAAAGAAAGCACTACACATATCAGCACACAAGTCTGTGTCTCAACAAATAAGCCCCTAAGGTAAAACACGCCAAAAGTTTTGGTCATAGGTGACTCCATAGTGAGACATACAGATAACCCCTCACCAGACTGGACGAGGAGAGGGTCACGGTCAGCTGTCTGTCAGGTGCCAGGATCCGGCAAATCATGCATGCACTCAAATCACTCAACAAGTACCATTACAACTCTGTCATAGTCCATGTTGAACTGAATGACTTGAGACATACCTCTCTGGACTATATGAAGAGAGACATGATGTCCCACACAGGTATTTCCCTAGCCCTTATAAGTATCCTGTCATCTCCAAGGATAATGCCACAATATAAACAAAAAATGATTGACTTCAACAATTGCCTCAGCTTCTAGTGTCAATCCAGGGGGATCCAGTATTTACAGCCTGGAGGATATGGTAGACCAACCTTGCTGCTTTGCTAGAAATGGTCTGCACCTGTCCACCCTAGGTTTTTGGATACTGGCAAAGGCTCTTGCCTCCCCCATAGAGCCTTTTTTAGGCAATGTCAAAACAACAAATTTTCCAGTTCAACAAAATCTAATTGAGACAAACTCAGGGTTGTGCTGCTTAATGCTAGGAGTTTAAACACAAAACTGTACTCCTTGGAAGCACTACTCACCTTGGAGGATGCTAATGTCTGTGCAGTTACTGAGACATGGTTCAAGGCTGCTGAGAGCACCTCAGCCATACAAGGCTGCAATGCCTTCCACACATTCAGTCTTCAAAATGAGCATGAAGGAACCAAAGGTGGAGGTGTATCCATCTTCATTAAAACCAAATACACTTTGAGACTGGTCAAACAGCACGACTCTCTCAGACTACCACATGTCCAATTAACTATTGGGAAAGTGCCATAACACATCATTGCTAGCTATAGATCCCCCATCATGAAACAGGATAAGCACACTGCCTACCTGCATATAAGTGAATCCCTCACCATACAGCCCCACACCTTAGTCATGGGAGATTTCAACTATCCTTCCATAGACTGGAGGACATACACAAGCAAAAACACACTCACCCAGACATTCCTGGACTTTGTTAACACAAATGCTCTGGAACAAATAGTCTGTACCCCCCACTAGGGGCTCTAATGTTCTGGACATAGCACTCACCAACATGGGGGGATCACTGTATTTCCCCATGTGTGATGCTGTCCCTGGTTAGGTCAGACCCCAAATTAGTCTCATTTGAAGTAACTTCTGGAAATGATACCCTCACAGGAACAAAAATGATAAAAAACTTCACTAAAGCTGACTACTAAGCAATGGTATAAAAAGCTTCATATTACCCACAATCGCAGGTACCAATGATTACTATGCAGACGTGTACACAAATGCACTGTGCAAACACTTACATGACTGCATAAACTCAGTTGTACTTGACCGGCTCAAAACCAGATCTTCCCATAAAAACAAGTCAATGTGGTGGACTTCAAGTGTAAACAGATTATATAACAAGAGGAAGAAACTGTTGTCCAAAAGCAAGAGGGATATCACTCTGCAAAGGAAAAGTTCCCTCCAAAGCCTAAACAGGAAAATCAGAAATTTTGTAAAGTCTTTGAAAGCAAATTATGAAACTAAAATCACATCCCAAGCCAAGGATAATCATAAGGCTTTAACTGCGTCTGAAGTCTAAAAGGTAATGCCCAGCTATGTGCCAAACTGGTTGTAGATGGGATCACTCATACTACACCGGAAGATATCACCAACCTGCTAGCTGACAGATTCAGTGCAAACTTCACCCCCCCCACCTCACCTACCATATCCCAAAGCCTACCTGATAGCAGCCCTCTGCCAAGTATCTCTAGAGAACAGGTCATCTCTGCACTCACCAAGGCCAAAAACACAATCTCAGTGGGACCAAATAATATCCCAGGTTGTTTATTAAACACTCTAAATCAAGACCTAGTGAACCCACTTGGATTTCTCTTTAATCATAGCTTGAGAATTGGCTATGTTCTTGCAGAATGGAGAACAGCAACAGTAATCCATCTGCACAAAGGGGGGCCATCAACTGACCCTGGGAACTACAGACCCATAAGTCTAACCAGCCTCATCTGCAAGGCCAAAAGAATTATTATGAACTTTATCAATAAGGACATAGGTGACCTTCAAACATTGGACACAACCCAGTTTGGCTTTGTTAAGGGTAGATCATGCTTATTAAACCTGGTAGACTTCTTTGAGAATATCACCAAAGCCATGGACAAAGGTAAGACAGTGCACACAGCCTATCTTGACCTTGCCAAAGCTTTTGATACAATTCCTCACACTGGCATCATAGATAAACTCACCCAGATAGGGATTAAACCTTATGTTACTAGATGGGTAGCCAGTTGGTTCACTGACAGAATACACTCTGTCAAAATTGGTGACTCCACCTCCACCAGTAGACCCGTCACCAGTGGAGTACCACAGGGGTGTGTGCTGGGCCCCTCACTGTTTGACATTGGTTTCTCAGAAGTCCAGGCCAAAGTAGATGGCCTTTGGCTCACCAAGTTTGCTGTTGATTGCAAACTGGGAGGAATCATTGAGTCCCCCAATGATATCAACATATTACAGGAAGGGCTAACACAAACAAATGATTGGTGCCAAAGCCATGGTCTAAAGCTAAATGCAAAAAATGCATTATTACACCCTTTGGCAAAATGGAATTCCTTGCAAATTACAATATTAACAGCACCCACCCCTGAGTTCTAACCCAGTGGTGCAAGACTTGGGAACACAGGTTGATAGCGATCTAATACTTATTGTATTGGAAGTACTTATTGTAAAGAATTAATTGTATTAGATTGTTTAATTGTTTTATTTGTTTAATTGTTTTTTCTAATTGATGCACCTTTATAAGAGGTGTTCTTTTTTATAATTGTTATCTCCTGGAAGGCTTTATGCCGAGGTGCTAGAGAGGCTTTGTGCTTTTATTAAAGGATTTATTACTGGTCTTTGTCATTTGGGCATTTTTCTGTTCTGCTTTTGGTTGTTTTGGATTGTATGTGGAATGGCCAGTGATTCTTCCTTTATACAATTGCCCCGAATATTTCATGAAGAAGAGGTAGAACGAGGTCAGATGACCATGAAACAATATTTGGGCTAGTCTAGAGAGACCAGAGAGGTGAGAGAGATTCAACCAGAAGGTACCTCTATGCCAAAAACAAATGATGCTGTTAAATCTTGGGAATGTATTTTGGTGGAGGGGGTTAAGAAAAGACCACTTAACCCCTTTCAGTGTGTGGGTTGACCTAATGTGGCAAATGTTTCTTCAGAAACACAAGACTCTTTAGACTCTCTTGAAAAGCTTTTGTTTAAAGAAAATTCTTTACATTTTAACATTCTCAGTCTGCAATACTATATAGACCTTGATATAACACCGAGAGGGCTACGTTTTGTTAAGTCCCCTACCACTCCATTTGATGCTACTGATGCAATAGATAAACAATTTGAAACCAGGTGGGCTTTGGCAGCTCACAAATGTGTAACAGAATGGTTACATGTTCTCATTGAGACTGATACAGTCAAACAACGTAAAATAAAAAATGACATAGAGATCTGTTGCACCAATTTGACTTTACAGTTTATTTTGGAACAGTTCAATCAAATATTGGGCAGCTATAATGTGAAGCTGGAAGAGGTTTCAAATGATATCATCAAAAGAAAGATTAATAAGCTTGAAAGAGGCATATGTGACTACAATAGTGGCTATGCCTTTAAGAAGCTAGCGAAACGTAACCACCAGAGGCGGCAACGTGTGGGCGGAACTAATTCAAAACATTGCGTTTCTTTTTCATCGTCGGAAGCAGTTAGCAGCATGGGAGAATCAGAAGAGGAGGCAGTTAATTTTCCTTCATTGCCGAGACCACAAGACCCGGAATACCTACGCAGCAATTTTCGGAACCAGCGGGACAATTATGGAAGAAAAAGAGGGTGTACAGACAACAACAGAGATGGACAATATCAGAGGTATGATAACCTCCAGAAACGGACTAAATATTAATGTTCATAATATATTGTCGTCATTAGATGATGTTGTAATGAATAATGAAAGCAGTTTTGTTGTAAATTTATCTGGTTATACTTTAAGTGAATGTGAGATGGCCGTATTAAATTGCAGTTTGAAATTTATACCTACTGCTCTTCCTAGGAAGCAGGTCACCTATATTGAAATTTTTCAATTAATACGTAAATTACATCTATGTGATTTCTTTGAAAGGGATATGTATATTGAAGTTTTGGATGA
This sequence comes from Protopterus annectens, assembly GCF_019279795.1. NCBI lineage: Eukaryota > Metazoa > Chordata > Ceratodontiformes > Protopteridae > Protopterus > Protopterus annectens. The sequence goes on from NC_056731.1 coordinate 298,476,572, forward strand.
ACATAGTGACTCATATTTTGGTGATGTTTTTTTTACATGTAATTCTTCCCTATCGGATTGTAATGATGAAGTAAATGCCTATTGTTTAATAGACACTGTGAAGGTACCAGTTAAAAGTACTTTTATTCCGCCTTTTAGGCATGAAGGAATTTCTCATTTTTCTTCTATGGTCCATCATTCAGTGGATGATATTTTTATGTAATTTTGGGGTAATAAAAATGCTATATGTTATAACTTAAGTAAAAGAGAGGGGCACACTTTACAAAATATGAGCAAGAGAAAAGACTTAGTTATTAAACCTTCTGATAAGCGTAGTAAAATAGTGGTGCTACATTTTACTCAATATTTAAAAATGTATATTGACAATTTAAATATGAGAGATGTATATAAATTATCTAGTATTGTTGAATATGAACAAGCTGTAAAAAATTTTAAAGACATTTTATTAAGAGGTTTTATACTTGGATATTTGTCTAAAAAGGATTTAGATGTGAAATTTAATACAGATAATTGTACTTTGGCTAAATTTTATTGTTTACCCAAAGTACATAAAGACCTGTGAATCCACCGGGTCGTCCTATAGTAGCAGCTAGTAATTATTTCTTGCATAATATTGGAATTATGTTGCATTGTTATCTAACTAAACTTGTAATAACTTTAGATTCCTACATAAATACTTTTTTGACTTCTTAGATAAGAATAAATGTGTGTTTTGGGAGAAAGACTATTACTGGATTACATTAGATGTTAAGAGCCAGTACACAAATATTAAGCATTCAGTAGGCACTGAGGCTCTTAAATTATTTTTGGGTGACAGTCCAGTTTCAAATTATATCACTGAATTAATTTATTTTAGTTTAGTTAACAATTACTTTGAATTTAATCAGGTAGTTTATCAGCAGATACAAGGTACGGGGTAGATATGCAAGGTATGGGGGCTCCTTTTGCCCCAATGTATGCTAACCTGGTTATGGGATATTTTGAAATAACTTTTTTATATAGATTATATGTAATTCATTATTTTAGATTTATTGATGATTTGTTTTTTATGTAAAGGGGAAAATCATTAATACAAGATTTTGTTAATATACTAAATTCTAATCAGCTAGGTTTAAGGTTTGAAGGTTTACAAATAGGTAGTTCTGTTATTTTTCTGGATTTGATCCTAAAAGGCAATATTAGAGATGGAAAAATCATTACTAGTATACATGGAAAATTTGGTGATGATGGACATTTTTTGGATGGACGTAGTTGCCATCCAGCTCATGTTTTGAACTCCCTACCCTATGGTGAGTTATTAAAAGTCAGTAAGTTATGTAGTGAACCTGATATTTTAGAAAAAGAGATTTTTAATTCCTGTCAGATGTTTAAAAATAGGGAACATGCTCTGGAAGTCATTAAAAAGGCTCTAGAGAAGTTATGTTTTCCAGAGACAGATAAAAGAAATAGTAACAATAATACACTGCAGAGAATAATACACGAAGAAGGTAGGTTAATTTATTTTGTTACCTCTTATAATATACTTTCTGATGAGATTATAATTATTATAAAATATTATTGGCCTTTTTTGATGGAGGGAAGACATAAATTAAAAAATGTATGGCATGCACCCCTGGTTTCTTTTAAAAGAGGCCGCAATTTAAAAGATATGTTAGTACATGCAACTTTTTCCTTACCTGATGTAAATGTAGGATGTGAGGTTGGTAGATTGTGCACCTGGGCATGTGGAAATTGTTCAGTTTGTTCATATGTTGCTAGATTTTTTGATAAAATTAATGGTTTGAAATTTAGACCGGTAGCAGAGTTTACTTGTAATGCTGTAGGTATTATTTATGCACTTAAGTGTCCCTGCAATCTTTTCTATGTAGGTGAGAGTAAGAGGTCATTTAAGGTTAGACTGCAGGAACACATTCGTGATATTAAAAATAACAAGATAGAAAGTCCTATTGCTTCCCATTTTAATTTTGTACATGGGGGAGCTTACTCAGAATTGAGAGGTTGCATTCTTGAACAAATTAAAGCAACAAATGTAACTTGTTTAAAGAATAAGCTACTATTCAAAGAAGCAGTTTTTATTTTAAAGTATAACACTTTAACACCTGGTGGATTAAATCAGAAATGCAATTGGAAATACTTATTGTAAAGAATTAATTGTATTAGATTGTTTGTTTTATTTGTTTAATTGTTTTTTCTGATTGATGCACCTTTATAAGAGGTGTTCTTTTTAGTATTGTTATCACCTGGAAGGCTTTATGCCGTGGTGCTAGAGAGGTTTTGTGCTTTTATTAAAGGATTTATTACTGGCCTTTCTTTGGACATTTTTCCTGTTCTGCTTTTGGTGGTTTTGGATTGATAGCGATCTGAACTTTGACCACCAAGTGTCTACAGTGGTAAAGAAAGCCTTCTAAGTAGCGCACCTTGTAAGCAAGGGCATAGCATCTAGGACAAGGGATGTTATAACTCCACTGTACTTAACCCTCATCAGATCACTAATAGAGTATAATGCACCCTTTTGAATGTACCTCACCAGACACCTACAACAGCTGGGGAGACCTCAGAGGTTTCTCACTAAGAAAATAAATAGACTCCAAACTATGACCTATGTGGACAGGCTGAAAGCCATATCACTTTACTCTGTAGCTTATAGTTTGCTGAGAAGTGACTTGTGCCTGTATGGCAATTTCCAAACCTGCACTAATGGAAATGCTGCACAACCACAAATCAAATGGCTCAAAAGTCACTCACACTAGGGATATCAACCTAGCTTGTGACATTAACAGATCATGCTGGAGAGACATATATGTCTCCCAGAGACTGCCGCTTCTCTGGAATAGACTCCCTCTTCATGTAAAACAGAGCTCTTCACTGACCCTATTCAAATGCAACCTAGATTATTGGATGGGAGACTGCAAATTTGCCCCTGGGGTGGCCAGTGTTGATCACAGACCCACTCTGCTCATAAATTTGTTCTTCAAACTACCTAAAAAAGAACAAATGGAAATACTTGGGATTAACATGGCTAGGTTTGTAAAGACTCTAGTGCTGCTAGCATAGTAACCTCCTATAAACCTATGAACCTCATTTTATAGTCACCCTCTTTTATCACAAACAGCCATCTGAATTGTACATGGAAGTGGCTACTGCTTGGTGGTTGTTGTCCGGCTGAAAGTTACTGACCTTGTTGCCATTTGCTCAGTTTAACAGTCATCGATTATTTTTTTGAGAGATAAATGCATCACAGAATGAGGGGCACTATACACCAAGGCTGTACAAGAACATTTTGACATGGGCTTAGTAATCACCTCTGCCCTGAACCCAGCTTAGTCTAAAACCAGACCTGCTCATAAGTATATACAGAAGGTCACTGTAACTGTGTGGGTGGCTGGATGGGAACAATATTATTATTTCTTTAACATTCCATCCAAACCTCAGAGGTGGCTATATTATAATCTGAGCTGGGGATGGTGTAGTCATTATTATGTCTTTAAATCCTCAGAAACACCTGGTAGTCCCTGTAGCTTATATGGCAACATTGTACTGTGTAGAAGTAACAAGCTTGAAACAGTATTGTACTTTTTTATTTGTCCTCACAATCAAACATCTGATACTTATACAAGTGGCTGTATTTTGGGGGAAGAGTAAATAAGAATGTTGTTTATATATGTCTGACAGCAAAGATGTTATGTCCTGTTTGTGTTTTTCAGTTTTGTCCCAGTCTGACATCGGAAAGGTACACAGAACATGGCTGTCTTTTGTGGGTAGTAGAGAGGAGACATGTATATAAGTATGACAACAACATCATGAAATATATGACTGTGGGCATTTGGACCTTCATTTAATCCCAATTTAACACCACAGTAGAATACACAGAAAGTGACTACTTATTGCCAGATATGATATATGTATTCTCACAATCATTTGTCTGCTCAGTTTAGTGTGAACTTGTGTTTGGCCAGCTTTGGTCAGCTTTGAACATTAAAACTTGGATATAGCTTATCTCTTCCTTGAAATAAAAAAGTAAGATTGAATTTCTTTTTCATATTCATGATTTTTGTTCATGCCATCATTAACTCAAAAGGTTAGAAAAAATCTCTAAAGTGCACCCTGAACATGTATAACCCCTTGGCTTCCAAGTGCCTTGCAGCCTCCCAGCTTAATTCAGTTATTTCAGGGTAGTCTTGGTCAGTTAGGTGTGCTGAAAGGATGCAGGAAAAGGCAGAGCTGAAGAGCAAGACTGAATTTCTTTCCTTAATCATGGTTTGAGTTCATGCCAATACTGAATGTAAAAGTTGTTTAAAAATTTCTAAAAATGCATCTCAGAGCATCTTGAAATTCAATGGCTTCTGGGAGCCCCTATCGTAATTCAGTACTGTTAATACACTGTAATCTTGGTCAGCTAGGATGAGGTGAAAGGATCAGGAAACATATAAACATGAAGAGTAAGACAACATTTCTTTCTTTGATCATGTTTTTTGTTCAGGTAAGCTTTGGAGGAAACAATTGTTTAAAAAACTCTAAAAAGCATGTCAGACCATCTTAAAATCCAATGGCTTGAGTGCCTAGAGGCTCCCATACACCCGGCTTAGTCTACTTCCATTATTGCACTGTAGTCTTGGTCATTTAGGGTGTGCTGAACTGATGCAAAAAAAAAAAAAAAAAAACGTTGAAAACTAATATTAGACTTCTGTCTTTGATCATGATCTTTGTTCAGGCAATCATTGGATATAAAAAGTTGCCTAAAAAAAATTTAAAATGCACTTGACATTATCTAGAATTCCCATGGCTTCTGGGGCGCCTTGTGGGCTCCCTGACTCCTGGATTGATGTAGATGTTTCCTTCCTAGTTATCAGAGTACAGTTTTGTTTAGATGTTGAATGAATGAATAACTGTAGAAAAAAAAGTAATCTTCATAGTGTGAGCAGGTCAGGGTGTGTTGGGCAGTTGGAGGGCACCTGTTTACCTAAGGCCAGCCCTGTCAAGAGGAAATAGTTTAACTCTTGCTAGACAGAAAAGAAACCTTCTCTGGTTTTCATCTATGACAGCATGAAAATGGAGCTCCCTGCCTTATAGCATTATGTTTGAAAAATCCTTGGAAAGTTTTCATCCCATGCAATCAACAAATGTATGTGATTAGATGGAACTTAACCATTTCCTCCTCTACCCATACAAGTCTAGCTGACTCGCAGCTATTGTCTTGTCTTAAGTGTGACTGGTACAGCCTCCCCATTGTTAGGACCACTGTGGTCATCAGCAGGTTGAGAAGGGGAATGTAGGGTAAAGCAACCTGGCAGTGTCCCATATGCTGGCATAATATGCCAAGGGATTTTTGCTATGTTGTAAAATGAAGAGCTGCTTGACATCCCATCCATGACTCTTACCCTTCCTGGTACGCTGAATTCCCAGGGTGTTTGGCATGTGATTACAGCACTCCCCCATTGCCAGGAGTGTGCTATATCACATGCAGGAACCTCATCTCCCCTTCCACAATAAGTTGCCACTCGTTCCATCCCTTCCCCACCTGACTCCTCCAGTACCTGAACTACTAATTGAATTTCAGACATGTTAGCTGTAGTCAGCTCTATGCCATATAGCTTGGCAATAACCATTTGAAATGTCTGGAACCGCTGGAATGACTCCTGAAACACAGAGACTGGATGGACAAAAAATAGACTTCCATATACTAAGTCTGATATGGCCATGTCTTGGAATATTCCCATTTCTCCAAGATATTGTGATCTTAAAGCTAGTATATATAAGTTCAGGGGATGTGGGAGATGTAGGGAAGCTTGCCCCCTGCAAAAAAAAAAAAAAAAATTCAAGGAGAATGATGATGTTTGAGATTTACTCTTCTCCTGTATTTTTAATCCTTTTTTTTCAGCATGTCAGCAATCAACATTTTAATTGGGAGTCAACTGAGGTTACTGATGAGGAATTCTGATTGCAATATACTTGATGCTGTTTGTATATGAACACCTTTCCAGGTTACCAAAGAATTTGCTGTTTAAATTCATAGGTCTGGAAACAGACTACCTCCTGTCATGTTTGGTTGTCGGTTGACCAGACTGCTGGGATTAAAACCCTGTGGACATATTGTATTAAGATGTCAGCCTCAAGTATGTCCATCTTCTAGGTCAGCAGCTTTCTCATAAAAGAGACGTTGGTTTGCAAAGCCCGTTGAACGTGGGAGAAATAGACAAATGTAGATTTTATAAAACAGAATTGGAAACTGTCGCACATCTTGTTGCTAGTTGTGATATACTAATGGTGGCAGAACTGTATACTGAAAGGCATAACAATGTGACAAGACTGTTGCATTGGGGATTGGGCAAACATTATGGTACTGAAGTGGCTGAAAAACACTGGAACCATGAGCCACAAAGCATCATAGAGAATGATGAAGTCTACATCACATGGGATCACCCCTTACCAACAGGTCAAAAGATAGATGTGAAAAAACAGATATAGTAGTCCATGAAAAGAAGACAAAAGGAGCATTGATCATTGAAATTGCTACACCCAGTGACTACAGTGTGTTATGTACAGAGAGACACAAAGTCATAAAATACCAGGATTTGCAGGCAGAAATGAGGTCAGTGTGGAAGGAAGATACACAGACAGTTCCAGCAATAGTATCAGCAATGGGTCTTATAAAAAAAAAATTACAACTGTATTTAGATATGTTACCGATCTATGCAACTTCGTACAAATTGCAGAAGGAGTCAGTATCGGGCATAGTGTGGGTACTGAGAAGAGCACTTTTGGCTAACATCAAAGATTGAAACAATACTAATTTCATGAACTTTAATCATACTTTGACTTAGGAATGGGGACCATTCCTGTCATGATATTAGAAACCCAAAAGACTTGAAGAAATTAAAAAAAGAGAGAGAACATCTTTTCAGTCCTCCTTCTCTTGTAATCCATTGGGACAGACTTTTTTTGTGTGTGCCCTACATTTTACTTCCATAAGCTACATTTCTAATGACTCGGTTTTAGCTCTCCTTGTGTCTGACTGAATTGAGATTCCTTTAATATTACACTATAGACTAGTAATTGCATCAAGAAATGGTCTGAAAGGGCCCTCACAAACTTTCTGCTTTTGGCTTCTGAAGAAATAATGAAGCCCTTCATCATAGCTTCCATCTTCAAAAGTTGTACAGTATTAGTGGGCAAAGATGGGATAGCATTAGTCAAAGAAGCATAATTTTTATCCTAATTTAATTCACTGGCATCTTGACACTGCATAACCAAATCTTGGGCCATTGATAACTTACGTGGATTGACTGCCTCAAGCTGCAATGTCAGGTGCCAGCTTTTGCACTTCTTAATAGTCATAGAACCTGCACAAACACTTTTAACACAGCAACAAAGTAAACACTCATAATATTAGATTAACTCTTCTAACATTACTGATTATTGTCTATTTGTTTTTCAAAGTGTCTTTAAAAGAATAATGCTATTGCGAGTTTATTTTAACTGCAAGTCCACCCTGGAAATTGTTAAGTACTGTTTGGGCAATTATTTATTAGCAAAGATGGACCCATAATGAACCATCGCAAATATGAATGCCACATTCCACAACAAAGGATAATTGACACAGATGAAACAAAAATACCAATGTCAAAGAAAAATGAAAAAAAAAATTTGTAGTGGATCAAGCCCCATCTACCTCTGAATTGGCAAACACATTTCAGAAAAAAGTATTCCTACACCATGTCAGTAGGACGACATCACTGCTTAGCCCAAAGTCGAATTGTAAGTGCACTTCATACCAGAGTAAAATTCAATCTATTACCCCCTTGACTTCTGCTACTACATACATAACACAAAAGTTAGCAAACCTCAGCCACTAACACTGAAACTCACACAAACAGAATATAACATACCTAGTGTGAATGTTAGTGTTCTTCAACATGTCAGTGAACAAACTACATGACAACGCAACATCCTCCCATTAAAAAATACATATATAAATAGTTTTTGTAGCAGACGTTGGCTGACATTTGATTTATATATGGGTTCTGTGTCTCTTCATATGGTATGCTAACCAGCCAACCCAGTGTTACAACGACATAAAGAGAAAAGCAAAGACATAATAATAAACAATCAGCACAAGTTTTGAAACATTGAAGGCTTTTGAAAGAAATATGCGAAAATAAGGAAATGGCAGTAGAAAGAGCATCAGGACAGGAACCTGTGGAATATGTTGAGAGCAGCACAGGTTAGAGAAGCTTCATAGGTTAACATATTGAGCTAGAACTGAAACAGTCTACAGACAGACTATGATTCCCAGAAACATTGGTAGAATTACTGCAGGCTATGCACAAGGTCCCAATAGCTCAAGTGCGAACAGTGTTTGGTCTCACAGATGAGTTCCCAGTGGGAGTGTGTATGCATTAGGGTTCACCTCTGAGCCCATTACTGTTAATACTGGTGATGGACTACATTAGCAAACAGTTCAGAGGGGACAGATCAAGAAAGCTGTTGTATGCAGACGATGTGGCATTACAGGCAGACTCTGAGCAAGAACTTCAGCAAAGGATAGGGGAATGGAATGGAATGAAACACTAAAGGCATATGGGATGAAACTGAGTACAGATAAGACATTTGTAATGACAACAAATGGAGTCAGATGCTGAGAACTGAGATAGAATGGAAAATAGTGAAACAAGTTAACAGCTTCAAGTGTCTGGGAGGAGTGGTTAAGGAGAAGGGAAGTCTGAATGAGGAGCTCAAAGCTTGAATCAGAGGGACTGCAGCCAACTGTCATATTGTGCCAGGTGTAGTGCATGACAGAGGAATGCCAAAGAAGCTGAAATGTAAGGTGTATGAAACAGTGGTGTGACCAGTGCTACTGTATGTTACAGAAACCAGGGCATTAAAGGCGAGCAGTTGAGGAAGCTAGAGATGATGGACATGAAGTGCCTGAGAAAGGTAGTAGGATCCACACTGTGGGACAGATGAAGAACAGAGGACATCAGAGCAGAAGCCAAAATAGTGCCAATTGCAGGGAGGGCAAAGAGAGCAAAATATGGTGGTTCAGGCATGTGCAAAAAAGGAGAAGATCCAGTGAGAAAGATTTGTGACAGACAAAAAGGTGGCAAAAGGAAATGAGGGCATCCAGCAAAGTGGTGGCTAGATTGTGTGAGACAGATAAGACTTGCGCCAGTCAGGCATAACTGTTGAAGAAGGTAGGAGAGTGGCATTGAATTCTGACAGATGGTGACAGTTGACACAACACCCTGACTCCATGTAGAAAATGGGAAAAAGGGGATTCATGATGATGATGATGGTTCTCACAACATTCATCTGCATCCTGTGCAACTCTGAGCAAGTCACATAAATAGAACAAAATTGCCACAGTAATGTCAAGAGTAGGCATTTTTACATAGGGGAGGGAGGAGGGAGGAAGGGAGGGATGATGAATGATTGAAAGAGATTACCTAATATATATATATATATATATATATATATATATATATATATATATATATATATATATATATATATATATAATGTGTGTATGTATGTATGTATGAAACTCAAAATACTCAATCTCAGAATACTGAAAACACAGAATACCAACACTTACTATATTCCAGCAGAAGTAGATACAGAAACAAATACAAGACAAACCATATTACTTTTCTCCAGGTATAAGAAGGGGGGCAAGCACTCATGCACCCCCCCATGTGGGGGACTGCACCCCCATACCCCCTGCTGCTTAAATATATAAACTCCAAGATCCCATTCACTACACTAACATGAGTTATGTTGTAGTATAGCAAGTTAGAAGGGAACATGACTAAGGTTACAACAGGCAGTCATGAAACACATAATGGTATGTTTGCCATTTTGTTTTGCGGAGTGAGATCTTGGAGTTGATATATTTATGTAGCAGGGGTTGTGGGGGGCTGCAGGTGCAAGGGGACTTGCCCCCTGCTTATACTTTGAGAAGTGGTAAACAGTTTATCTTTTATTTGTTTCTGTATGTAGTTGTGCTGGAATATATTGTGTTGATATCCTGTGTGTTTTCAGTATTCTGAGATTCAGTATTTTGAGTTTTCAGTCTTTTGAATTTTCAGGATTTTGATCTCAGTCTTTTGAAATTCAAGATTTTGGGCTTTCAGTGTTCTGAAGTGCATCCATATATATATGTATGTATGTATGCATCTATATATATATATATATATATATATATATATACATATATATATATATATATACATGTATATATATATATATATATATATATATATATATATATGTCTATATCTATATATATATATATATATATATATATATATATATATATATATATATATATATATATGTGTATGCATGTATCAAATCAGTTGCCTTTCCAAGCAGGTTTGTGATGACTTCATCAGCTGAGTACACCTCAAAACTCTGTCCATCAAAAATCAAAACACTTTACCTGCCATTATTCAAACAAATTTTCCCACAGCCAGTTATATTCGGGCGTGTCACTGCTTCACTTTTTGCAACATTTCGAAGGCCATACAGAACATTTTTAAGACATAAATTATCTGTTGTTAATATTGTGCAAGAAGCCCAGAATTTCCAGCTAAAAGATATACAAAAAGATTGAGAGAGAAATTACAGGAAATAAAAATACTTGCACAAGAAAAACTGTCAAAAGCTTAAAATACAAATTTGAAATGATCAATACAACACATTCATGAAAAATATTATATAGCCAAAAAACCTTGGGCTGTTTGGAAAAAGAAGCGACCGGGGAAGTGCAAAAATATAAAGAACAAACTATATAGATTCCTGGAAAGTATAAAGGAAGAAACATGGGCATGAGAAAGAAAGATCTGATATGATGCAATGTTTCTGCAAAGGAGAAAGCCAAACTAAAACATACAAAATATCAGCTCCAAAGATATTTGAAGAGAAATATAGGCAAAGGCACCCAGATATGGAAAGTTTCACAATACAAAAAATAAGATAACAAAAGGGGGACATAGAACAGAAGATCAGTAAAACAGAAGTTAAACAAACAGAAGCTGAAGTTATAGAATACCTGCAAAGTGAAGAATTCACCTAGTGATTCAATAAACTCCGTGTAGGCTTTGTGCAAAGCCTAAAGGAGTTTACATGTTAGCGTGATGATCAGCAGCACTAATTGCATATTCCTACTGTTCATCACACTTACATTAATACAAGTGACATTTTGTGGCCAGCAACAATCTTACCAGACAGGAAACAATGCAGAGCCTCACAAACACAAAAAGAAGATACATGCAAGTTTGTCAACAGGCAATTTTGGTGAGATTGTGCTGACAGGGGTTAAAATACTTCAGTGACAGCAGTATTAACACATTAAAGAAAAGTTCACTCAGTGCAATGTACACTATAAGAATTATTTGCAGAATGACATAATGGTGGGGTGAACAGCAAGGGAAAATACAATGAAACATACACTAGGCAGGGAAAGGGTGCTGATGACAATGGGCACAGACATGCATGATAGGAATGAAGAAAGAGCTAGAGGGCATGTTAAATATGACAATGTACCCAAAATAGGATATATAAAGGTATGTGCACTTCCAAGACAAGTCAGTAGCACAGTACATACTTCTGTTTACACCTCCTGTGTAAGTATAATTCTATCATCATATATGATAGTATATATGTGATGGCCACACAAACTTACATGTCAGTGGAGAAGAGTGGTTGTGATATAAACATCACTGACATGGTCACTGGAGGGGACATTTAGCAAGGATGATATATCCAATGGGGGGAATGTGCATATTTGTGAAAATCTGCAAAATGACTTGCTTGAATATTACTGACATGTCACCATAGCTCTCAACCAGTCATGGACACATAGCAACAGACTCATGAACAAATAGAGAGAATCAGGGACAATTTTAAATATTATAACTATTAACCTGTGACATTGTGAGTGTAAGTTATTATACATGTTCTGCAGGTGCAGAGGTATACAACTGTATTCTATAAGGGGAATTGACCATCCTTTCCCCAGACATGACCAATTTTTTGGAGTGTTTAAGAGGGACAGTGTTAAACCAGGAGTTGAAATCAAGTGCAATTGTGGCCAGCTGAGAAATTTGCATGACACATAAGCCACAAGCTACACCTGCAAGAATTAAACCCACACCATCAATGATGTCAGTAAGCTGTGTATTTAGTGGATGCATCTCAGGAAGACATATCACGCATGCATCTTGTAGAACATCTTGAAGGGAAGTCTGAACTGTCAAATTCTAATGGGTATGCATTCCAAAGAATAGTTCTGTATGGCCGACAAGATGTGTTGGATCTCACTGTGACAAAAGTAATACACTTGACTAAGGCATCCCTGGCTTATGTAGGTATCGGCCATATGGATAAAAACACTTAACAAACAACACACTATTATGAGTGGTTTCCCTACACAGAGCTGTGTATTGCATGCATCTGCCACATGTAATAGCAATGGGTATTGTCTGAATCATCTGCAATTGATGTGTGAATTAATAAGTGATTCATTATAATGATTGATACAGCAGTATCTGCAACTGATTTCAATGTAGTAACTATGCCCAAGTGCACAGAAACTACAGCAGTGCAAAATCTAGCTTCAGTGGTCAAAGAAGTTGGCACTGAGATATTGTTCACATACCATATTATATATGGAACACACTCTATAAGCACATGTTAAACCTTAAGACATGTGCCGCATGATCACTGACCCCCTGACAGAGCCAGTGAAAATGTTATCCTGCCATGAAATCCTGACTAGCATGCATATGTGTTCATGTAAACTATCAAGTAGTAATACTGATGTGATGCAGTGTTACATCTGTGATTCTGTACAGTCACACTATAGGTGTACCTGGGATATAATTGGAATTCATAGGTCATAAGTTCATAGGAGATTACTTGGATAACTTTCCAAGATCCCATAAAAGCCTAGCCATATTTAACATGAGTTTCACAATTTTTAATAGCTAGGTGAATGACATTCACATAGGTATGAGCCTGTACTATGTTATCTAATACCATCTTCCTCTATACATTATGGGACATAGATGCAACACCAGGATTAAAATTGCAGTTAACCATCCATTGATCTAGGTTGCACTTGAAGAGTGTCAAGAAAGTCCCTTTCTCTACGTGAATGGGAATCTTGTTCCAGAGTAGGGGTAGTGTCTGAGAGATGTATCTATATCTCCAGCATGATTTATTATGTCAGAGACTGGGATAACATCCTTGGAACAAGTGACCCTTGTGCAGTTTGCTTTACCAATGTGTAACATTTCTATCATGGCCAGATTGGAGACTGCCCTGTAGGCCAGACAAATATCAGCCCTTAGTAGTTTGTAGTAGACAAAATGCAGAGATAGTGTTTTCATTTTCTCTGCATAGCAATTGTTTTTTACACTCTGTATCCATGGTTGCTACAACTGTTGCAGATGTGTGTTGAGGTACCTACAAAAGGGTGCATTGTATTCAATTGTTGGTGTGATGAGGCTGAGTACAATTAAATTATAACATCCTTTGATGTGGATTTCAAGACCATACTTATGAGTTGTGCCACATGGAATGGATTTGCCACCACTGTGTGCACATGGTGGTTGAAATTCTGATTACTGTCTACCTGGACACCCAGATCACATACCACTGGGTCTACTCTTAGGGATGTGCTATCAATATTGTAATTAGCTAGGGCATTTGCTTTCAAAAAGGGAATAATTATGATTTTTGGCCATTTAGTGTGTCTCTATTGCTCTGGCAACAATCATTTGTGTGTGTTAATACTTTCTGCAGTATATCAATAGCATTCATGGATTCAGTGATTGTTCACAATTTGCAGTCATCTGCAAAGCTGGTGGCTATCTAAGTTTGCCTTGACTTCTGAGAATTAAATACAGGAAATAGCCTAGTACAGAAACCCGTGTTATGGCCTCATCACTGGCCTCCTGCTAGAGGTCAGTTCACACATTTTGACAGCATGTGCCCTTTCAGTGAGCCATTTAGTTAACCACTTGGTGGTGTACAGGTTTATGATCAGTTGAGACAGTTTCTCTGAAATACGTCAGTGTGGAATTGTGTCAAATGCCTTGGCCATGTCAAGTTAGGTAGGATGCACCATCTTTCCATCATCCATGGCTTTGGTGACCTTCTCAAAGAAGTCAGTCAGATCTGACAGACATGATCTAGCCTTAATGAATCAGACGTGTTGAATACACAGTCAGAAGATTACCTATATCCTTCCTGATAAGGTTCATGAAGATTCTTTCCACATGAGGCTAGTCAGGCTTATAGTTCTGTAATTCCTTGTGCTGGGTGATGGTGCCCCCTTATTCAGATGTATGGCTGTTGCTGTCCAGTGTTCTGCCAGAACATAGCATGTCTAGGGGCTGTAGTTAAGTAGGGATCCAACTGGGTCCGCTAGGTGAGTTATTAAGTTATTGAAAGGAAACTTAGGATGCCGTCAGAGCCCACTGATGTCATGTTTTTAGACTTAGAGAGTGCACAGATGAGCTGCTGTCCTGTGAAAATAAGCTGAGTAATGTTTGCTTGTATACTTTGGGTGACGGCTATTGGGAACAAGGTGGTAAAGTTTGATCCAAATCTGTCAGCTATCAGGTTGTCTTTTTCCACTGGTTGAGTATGGGTGGTGCCATCCACAAACAGCTATGTGCATAGCTGTTTATTCCCCCTAAGAATTTGTACTTAGCAAATGATTTGGGACAACACTTCCAAATAAAACAATGGGTATGCATCACATGACATACAGTGGAAATGCTAACATAGTCGTACAGGTCTACCTATTTCATGTCATTACATCAATTGCACATCATATGCTTATATATTTATCACTGGATACACAATGCATCTGGGGTACGCTCCTTACAAATATCAACACAGTTGTGCATACAATGAATTTCCCAAAGTAACAAGTGAATCTGAATTATGTTTGTACATGTAACAGCATTACACGTGGATGAAACAAGGTGCATGTGCCCATGTAATCAGTATGATATAATATTGCTGTGTGTCACATAGCATTTAATGATGGTAGGTATACACATGCACACCTGTGCCATACTGTAAGTATCATTGTGATGGCTGAATGAGAACTGTACAGAATGTTAATATACTCCACTATAAAACACATGCCTTTGTAAGGCAACAATATACATAGCATCATCCCATGGCAACAGTCGTCAAGAGCAATATTACTACAGCTGTTATGGAAGAAATATGTTATCAAATGTCAGGAGCACCCATCAATACATTACCTCAAATCACAGATTAGAATACAGTGTTGTCGGGCTACCATACATCCACACCTCAACATAGCACATATGGATGACAGCAGCATTGACTTGTGCAATGTTCATTGGGTCAAAGGACATTACTAGGCTAATGATCAATATCACATAAAATCCTAGCCATTATTATACAATTTAAAACAATATATATATATATATATATATATATATATATATATATATATATATATATATATATATATATATATATATATATATATATATATATACATATATAGATATATTCACAAAGTTGAACATTCAGAAACTCGAAATGCATATGGCCGAAGCCATATGCTCAAATTTCTGAAGCTCGACTTTGAGAAAGGGAGCTGAAAAACAGAAAAATGTATAGGTTCATAGGTTCATAGGTTCATACTAGGCTATCTGCCCGAGGGCATTTACAAGCCTAGCCCATAGTTTTGTGGCTTACGCCACCCCTTTAGTATGGGGAACTATACCCATTATTTTGCTGTGCCTCTGTCGAGCAGTGACACTGAGGTAATCCCTGGGGTATATCTGCGATCTCCCATCCATTGGTCAAGATTTCTCTTGAACAAGGCCAGCGAGGTGCTCTGCCTCACATATACCGGGATTTTATTCCACAGCATAGGGAGTCTTTGGGTGATGAATCTATCCCTCCAGCACGTCCTATTAATAGCCGTGTCGAGGTTTAAGTGTCCCCTTGTGGCTCTGACGGATCTAGATTTTTGAGGTGAAGCATATTCATCAAATCTGGGTTTGACATGGCCTTGTATGTTAGGCAAAGATCACCTCTGAGCAAGCGGTGGCGACTGAATAGAGCTGGAGTTCTTTCAGTCGGGCAGCATAGGACAGATGTTTGAGACCCTTTATCCTTTTGGTGAGGAACTTTTGTGGCCTCTCCAGCTGCTGCAAGTGTCGGGTCAGATACATTCTGAATGGGGCATTGTACTCAATCATTGGTCTGATGAGTGATGAGTATAGGGAGACTATGACCTCCCTTGATCTAGATGAGAATCCCTTCATGATAAGGTGGGCAATGTAGAAGGTCTTCCTAACTACTTTAGCTACATGGGTGTCGAATGACAGACTACTATCAACCTGGGTCCCCAGGTCCCTGATAACTTCTTTTGTGCTCAGTGGATTGCCACCTATTTGGTAGCTAGGGGTAACCTTGTTTTTCCCGAAGGGTATGACTATGCATTTTTTGGCATTTAACTTTAGGCCATGGCTCTGGCACCAGTTATCCGTTTCTGTGAGACCCTTCTGAAGGATATCTGTGTCAGATGTGTTTTCTACTATGGCCCAGTTTGCAGTCATCTGCAAACTTTGTCAGCCATAACCCTCCTGTGTTTGCTTGTACTTCGAAAAGTAGATACCAAACAAGAGTGGGCCCAGGACTGAGCCCTGTGGTACACCACTTGTGACAGGCTTTGAGTCTGACATGGCGCCAGCAACTCTGACCCTGTGGGTTCTGTCACTCAGCCAGTTTGCAACCCATCTTGTGATGTATGGGTTAACATTTAAGCTGATGAGTTTTTCAATGATACCCGAGTGGGGTATTGTATCGAAGGCCTTCGCCAGATCGAGGTAGGCTGTATGGACTGCCTTTCCTCATCAATGGCTTTGGTGACTGTTTCAAAAGTCAACCAAGTTTAGAAGGCATGATCTGCCTTTGACAAAGCCAAACTGGGATGGATCCAAAGTCTGCAAATTCCCTATGTCTTTATTTATGAGGTCCATTATGATCCTCTCCATGGCTTTGCAGATAAGGCTTGTCAAGCTTATGGGCGGTAATTTCCAGGGTCGGTGGAGGCACCGCCTTTGTGAAGTGGGACCACAGTTGCAGTGCGCCACTCCTGGGTACATATCCAGAGGTAAGACTATGATTAAACAGCTGTCCTAGCTGTGGGTTTAATTCCTTGTTGAGTTCGTGGAGCACACAGCCGGGGACACCATCAGGTCCCATGGATGCTGTGTTTTTGCTTTGGAGAGCAGTTCTCACTTGGGCGTTGGAGATGTTTGGGGGCTGCAATCGCTTGGTATAGATATCTCTCCTTTTGGGGAGGGGAGAAGTTTGCACTGAACCTGTCAGCCAGTATGTTGGCAATGTCTGTAGGATCAGTAATCTTCACATCATTTTGAACTAGTTCTGAGCATATCTGGGAGTTTCCTCCCAGGTTTCTAACATAGCTAAAGAAGGCCTTATGATTGTCTTTTGAGTCTTTAGCTATTTTTCTCTCAAAATTTGCTTTGGATGATTTTATGAGAGCTCTTAGTTTTTTACTTATAGTGATCAAGGGTGTCTTACCTTTTAAGGATTTTGCTCTATCTTGTAGTAGCTTCCTCCTTTTGTTGTAGAGTTTGTTTATGGCTGGGGTCCACCAGACTGGACGCTTGCCTTTGGCACAAAGAGTCTTTGTTTTGCTTGGGATTGCCTTATCCATGCAGTCCTGCAGGTGCTGGTAGAAGGCATTTGTAAGTGATTCAGCAGCTTGAGTACTGTTTTCCGCAGGCTCGGGGGCCTTAAAGGAGACCACACTAGTCTTTAGAAGTGTGAAGTTGGCTTTTCGGAAGTTCTTTACTGTGGTCTTTTTTATTTCAGGTGGGGGTGGGATGAGGACCTCCAGCAAGATTAGTTTGTGATCTGATCTCACCAGTGAGGGGTATACTTCCAGTGTTGAACATTGTGCTCCCATGTTCGTGATGATGAGATCAAGTATGTTTTCTCCTCTTGTGGGGATGGTGACTAGTTGTTCCATGGCATTTGAGTTTATGAATTCCAGGAACTTTTGGGCTAGGGTGTTTGGGCTTGAGTAGTGTTCCCAGTCTATATTAGGGTAATTGAAGTCACCTAGTATGATGGTGTTTGGTGATACATTTATCCCCTCTAGTGTTTTCAGGAAGGCCATGTGAGGTTCCTGAGTTTGTGAGGGTGGCCTGTAACATGCTACAATTTGCAGAGCAGTCTTGCCTATGGTTAATTGCACCTGGATGGTCTCCGATGCATCGTGCGTTGCCACCAGTCTTGAGGTGTGGGTGTCCTTGATGAATATGGATACCCCCCCCTCCTTTCTTGGTATTGTCCGGATTTTGGGGCGGAACGCATGATAAGAGGTAAAACCTGATAGTGCTGGGGTGCTCTCAGGAGCCTTGAACCAGGTTTCTGTCACTGCACAGACATCGATGTTCTCCATACTGAGAAGGGCCTCGAGTGCGTGCATTTTGAGATTTAGACTTCTGGCATTGAGCAGCATTACCCTTAGTTTTTTTCCTTTTTGTGTTCTAGGGTGGTAGGTTTAGAATTTGAGCCTTGCCTAAAAAGGCACTATGGGGTGGCAAGAGCCTTTGCCAATATCCGGAATCCCAGGGTGACAGGTGCAAGCCGTCCCTTACTTGGCAGCGTGGCTTGTCCAGCATGTCATCCCAGGCAGACAGACATTGGATCCCCTTTGAATGACACCAGAGTTTAAGCCAATTGTTAAAGCTGATCATCTTATCTCTGTATTGTGGTATCATTCTTGGTGAATGTAGGATACTGCTCAAGGTCAGGTTCATACCTGCCTGGGCTACATAATCAGAGAGCTCCTCAATGTCTCTTTTCATGTAGTCCAAGGAGGTACGTCTCAGGTCGTTTACACCAGCGTGGACAATGACTGAGTTGTATTTGTACCTGCTGTTGAGAGACCTGAGTGCTTGCGTTATGTGGCGGATTCTAGCGCCCGACAGGCAGCTTACTGTGACCTTCTCCTTACTCAGTCTGGTGAGCGGGACGTCAGTGTGTCTGACTATGGAGTCACCAATGACTAGTGTGTCTGGCATTGTGTTTGGCCTTAAGGGCTGTGACTGTTTGACACTCTGACTGTGAGGTCTATGTGTTGCAGGTGTTGTGTTCTGAGGTGGCGGTTGTTTGGGTGTCTGCTTTGGTGGCCTCTGCTGTTTTGGTAGATTTTTGATCAGAGCCGAGTATGTCTTTGTGTGTTTATGTGTATGATTTGAGGTTGTGATGGTACTATGTGAGACTGGGTCTATAGTGTGTGTGGTAACCTTCTCCTCCTGACTGGTCTTGCCAGTCCTATGTTGAGAGAGCTCAGCCTCCAGTTTGGCTGTATAGTTGCATCTCTCGCATGTATTTGTGTTTTGTGGGAGGAGGAGAGGGTTGTCTGTGTACATGAGGCAATTGTAACATTGCCTCAATATTCCCAGGTTCACCAGCTGAGCAGGAGAGGACACTAGCAACTGATCCCTCGACATGCTAGAAGGACTAGACAAAAAAACTTTAAAAGAGATTCCGGGGGACGTGGGTGACCGAGAAATGGGGGTTTGCCTTTTTGGGGTGCTATCTATAAGAGTGCCGTATCAAGGTATCACAACTAAGCATTTCTACAGGGGGGGGCAAGCCCCCCTGCACCCCCACACCCTTGCTACTTATTTAGTCCAACTCCGAGATCACACTACAGCACAGAAAGGGAAATCTCCCGTTCTGTGCTGTATGCCATTCCCCATTCACAGAGTTGAGCTTCCACAATTTCAGGAATATGGTCTCGACCATATGACTTTCGAGATTGTGGCCGTTCGACTTTGTGAAGAGGAACCATATATATATATATATATATATATATATAAAATGGAAGATAGTAGGGGCATGTGCGTATGTGTAAATGTGTTTGTATTACATTCTGCCTCTGTCCATATGTGACATATGAACCACCCCATGACAGAGTTAACAGTCACACATCTAGTGGTCTGGAAATGGCTAGCAGAGGGTAATTGAAGGTCTCTGTTTCATGATGTGTGTACACATCTTTGAGATGATGACATAATTCAGTGTTCTGCAGAAAGGATGTTATTTAGACAGAGGGAAAAAGATGATGTTGGATTCATGGGTCTGTGTTAAAGGTTTTCTTGAGTGGGAGTCAACTGAAAAGAGATTCAAAAGATCACACAATGGCCATAATATATCACAAACTACACCCACTCAGCAGTTGATTGCGTTTAGATTCAAACATTAAACATATGTTGGTATACAAGTTGGATTCCATAAAATGTAAGACTAGCACCACCACAGATGTCTGATTTTCACAGTGTCACAGTGCACTTTATACAGGGTGATAGCATCATTGTATGCTGAGAAGAAGATGCTGGCAGGAGCATCTGACATAGCTGTGGACTCACATGCTGCTTTAAAATTGTCTGCAGACCAAGAGTTGACAACACACTAGATAATTGCTGTGAGAATAGAACCCCTACATACCTAGTAACACAAGGTGCAGAACAGAGTACTTAATGCTAGCATGATGACACAAGCATGACTTTTACACTGTCAGAATGCACTTTATAGTGGACAACATCTTCAATGTATGTAAAAAGAAGATGTAGGTAGAAGTATTTGACATAGTTGTGGACTCACATTCCTCTCTAAAATTGTCTCCAGACTGAGAGATGACTGAAAACACACACACACACACACACACACACACACACACACACACACACACACACACACACACACACACACACACACATACACACACACACACACACACACACACATTGACTGCTGTAAGATTAGAATCTCTACCAATTTACACAAGCAACAGACCAAAGTACTTAACACTAGTGCCATGGCACAAGTCTGACTTTAACACTGTCAGGGTGTACTTTATAGTGGATGACATCATAAGTGTATGGCGAGAAGAAGATGTTGGTAGAAGTGTCTGACATAGCTGTAGACTCACATGCTGCTCTAAAATTGTCTGCAGACCAGTTGACTGAAAATGCAAGTTGATTAGTGTGAGATTAGATCATCTACCTACCTTGTTACACAAGCTGGAGAACACAGTACTTAATGCTAGCACCATAGCACAAGTCTGACTTTCCCAGAGGATGACATCATCACCGGATGTTGGGAGGACTGTATAAAATTGTTGTGTAGTCATGTACCAGTGTAAAATGATTTTCTGAATGATCTTGAGTGAGGGCAGCAGGATTTAGGCTTATGCTTTTCTGACTATGCACATACACAGTTAGACATACAGTAACACACACAAGTTGACTTTTGTGTAACTTGATACCCTACCTAACTAGTTTCTCAAGCTGGAAAACACAGTACTTAATATTCACGCCATCACAGAAGTCTGATTTTGTCATTGTCACAGTGCTCTTTAAAGAGGATGGCATCATCATAATGTTGCAGGCAACATTTCCTGTTATGAGATGTGTGTGCAAAGGCTGAACTTCAGATCTGATTGTGTGACTGCAATGTGTAAAAATACATTTAAAGACATCCTTGTTACCTAGGTGAAAAAAGCTGTCATGAATGCATGTTGCAGAACTGAGACATGCATGTGCTTGCTTCTCAGTATGTTGTTTAGATAACACGGTCACACACACTGCACTGGTTGTGGTATTTGTCTTCATATTCAAATGAAGTGATGTCCATATTAATAGAATTTTCTGACTATATCAATGTGATATCATCATGGATGACCAATGTCTGATTTCAGCATAAACCCATACCAAATGTAACAATGCAGTTATGCTCTTTATTTCTGTAGTGCCCTTGACAGTGGCCTAAGTATTGATATATATCATTTGCAAGTACTTTGCTGCAGGGCACACATGAATCTCATAAAGTATGTGTTCATTGAAGCACATGTCCATGTCCTTCTCTTGTGTTTATGAATGCCTTTATATGTCATGGAAAATAACAGGCCGATAATCATAGTAAGAAATGATAAACACCTCTTTACATAGCACATCACCTGAAACTGATTTGCTAAGATGATGGCAAAGTGTTAGCGCATGCGTGAATACCATTTCATGAATTCAACTTGAACTTGTGAAGTAGTTTGGAAAATATGTTATTGGAGAAATAGCTGACAGATACTGTGTTGTACATAGAGTAGTTTATATAGGGAATGTTGGTTGGTAACTTTTATTACATAAATAACTGTTGCTATTGCCTTCCCTGTCTGTGCGAAATTAAGCACTGAGCAAATATGAGTCTCTGCTTAAAGAAAAATAGTAATATACCATTTGGTTCACCTTCCTTAGTACAAACAGACTAAGCAACAATGCATGGCTGTCAGCACGCTGGACAGTACTGAGTGTTTAAAATAAACCTACTCCCTAGCTTTCTCTGGGGCACAGTGTGTGACAGCAGTGAGCTCCTGGTCAGAGCACAGATGAGACAGAGTTCCAATCCCGATCATTCTCACTTTTTTACAAATGGTGTCAGGATGGCATTAGGTAAGTAGATATGATCAGGACTACAAGTGTGGCTATCAATGAACACAGTAAAGTATGTGTATTCCAAAAATGTTATCAGTAATGCCTACCTCAATGCAGTTGTACAACTATTAGTTATTTTACAGGCCTCACTGCAAATTAAAAGTTAATTGTGTTTACAGCTTTCTAGAAATGACAAGGGTTGGTACATCTTTATAAATAATTATTATAACTATTTGTGTATGGCCAGATATCCTGAAAAGTGTGTGTAGTATGCTTTGTCACAGTAGCAGCAGTTCCCCATCATATTAGATGAACATTTCATCCATCATCACCTGAACATGATGCAAAGAGAATTCTACAGAAGATTTTAAAACCTTGAACACTACAGGAGCACTGACAAACTAATGAATCAAGTTAAAATGTTTGTATTATCCATCAGCCAAATCATGTCAGTCTGCAGACACCATCCATCAACCTAACAGATACACGCACATAAACTGGGGTGGGAATGAATGGATGAATACAAGGAGAGATGAACATACACCTAACAATGTTTTGTTTAATAGAATTTCATGGACATATTTTTGGTCTGTTCTCATTGTGAAGCTGCCATGCTGTGTAGCATGAAGTGCCTGACATAAGGGTAAAGAAGGGTTAAGACAGGGACTCATGACAAGCAGAACACGGTTGGATAAATATGTTACAGCTGTGGGGATAGGTGTTACTTCAGATACAAATTTTTGGCCAGTATTCAACATATCTCCATGACAACTCAAAACTATGGCAAATGTTAATATATTGGTGATTAAACATATCATACACATATAACATCACACTAAGAAATGATGAGAGATGCATCTGGATTCAAACCCCTGAAGCTACTGGCAAAAAAATCTTCAGTCAGGTGATTTATGCCAACACTTCACATAGGAAGTTACATTTCCTTACATCTAAATAACTGTCAGAGTAACTGTTTAAAAGTAGTGCCTTTTCACTGGTTTAACTCTGTGTTCCTTTAGTGCAGTGAGTTTAAGCAACATTGCGCAGAGATAACCAGACTAGTGCAGCCAATGTCAAAACTCACCAAGTTTTGCCATAGGACACAAAGAGCCATTCACCGGTGCTTGGCATTGTTGAGCAATGACAAACTCTGCAGAAATGCAGAGAACAAAAATTGAAGGCTTTATTATGGACCATTTCTGGCCATGTGTGTGGTGTGTGATTTTAATTTTTGACCAGAATAAAGGTGTAAAAATGGGGTGGGTAGGAAAGTGGTGAAATGGAGTGCAAGTGTGGGGGGGACAAAGGGGAAGCAATAAAGGTGGAATTAGCAAAGAACCACAGATATCCACTTCTTCAAAACTGTAATATGAACATGTATGGAAAATTGACATAAAATAAAATACTTGCTCAGAGTCCAAACCAGACACTTAGTTCGAGTAAAAAATACTGTTCTAAATTAAGTAATGATAAAAGTTCAAGAGTATTCAGACCATTATTGTTGTGAGAATTATCTTGAATGGACTGGTCTGAATAGACTTGAACCTTTATCATTACTTAATTTAGAACAGTACTTTTTACTCAAACAAAGTATCTGGTTTGGACCCTGAGCAAGTATTTTATTTTATGATTATTTTGTTGGCTTTTCTGCTCAGGTTCATTTATCTGTCTGTGGTATTTGTCTTTATTTGGTTTATTTCATGTATAGAAAATTGGATGAATTTGGGCTTTCACGACAACACAGATGGGTGACAACAATGCAATAATTTTGTATAGCCAATTGAACCAAACCAAGTGTGTCGAGAAGACACATGAATTGGAGAGCTATGTATAGGACAATTTTTTGTGGGATAAGTGCCCATTTCTTTTTGGGGGGGTTGAAGAAGAGAGGAATGTTGGGGAAGGGACATAGGAATGTCAGGGTCAGGTAGGTAGGGTAGGTGAGGAGGCAGGTGCAGACAAACAGGACAAACAAGACAGACACAGGGATTGTGATGGACACAAAAGGTTGGGGGACACCGTGATTGGATATAGGCAGTGGATATCAGGGGCACATACCCATCAAGCATGGTAACAGTGAGAATCTAGTCCTTACCCTCAGAACTGTCATCACTGCCCCCTTCCTTGGTTCCCTGTGAGACTGCTTGATGTTGGAATTTCTTTTCCATTTTAATGAGCAACCTCTCCACATGGCTGATGTGAGCACCATTGCCAGTTTACATAACATCATGCACCATCCCTGGCAGCACCTGCTGGGATATGTAATCACTGCCTCCACCTATACTTCTGGAAGTCACCAATGTACCAGAAGTCAGGGCAATGCTAAGTGATGTGGATGGGCCAGGTAGTGCAGGGATTGTGGAGGCAGTACTACCAGGTTTGGTCCCAGAGTTGATGGATCTTGGTGGGGCAGCCGGTGGAGGCTTGATGGGCTTAGCCGCAGTGGTTGGCTTACCTCCCTGTGCTGAAAAACATCAGTTTTGTTGGCAGAAAAATTATGACACCATAATGGTGTGTTTCCATTAAACAAAAAAAAAACTAATAAGAAAAAAAGAGAGATAAGGGATAGGGTGAGACAAAAAATGAAAAGAGATGATTAGAACCATTATATGTCACATGCACTGTACAATTATTATTCTGTTAGCTATACAACTTTCCCAGTCCCAAAAAGGATTGTGAATTGTTACTTGTAATCCTTGGAATGGGCAGATATTCCATATATGTTTTTAAAAACACTACAGATTATCTTAACAACATGGCACTAAAGCCAATATTGCTGCAATTAAAAATGATAAATTATATTTTTTAAATGTAAATGTATAGGTTGCTTGTGGAAAGTAAGCCCACCTACTCTGAATACAGTGTTACACTTGCCTAATACAGTTACCAAGAGCTACAGAAGAAAGCATGCTTGCATGCTTTTACAGTTAAGACATGCATGCTTAAGTTGCTACTAATCTATGGAATACCAATAAAGTTAATACAATCATGTTCATATGTGCTACATATAGGTTCATAGATTAGTACTAGGCTAACTGCCCCTGCGAGCCATGTTAAACCTAGCCAATTATCCCTTGTGAGACTCAAACCCTGCACCATGTGTTTGTAAGGCAATCACCTTAACCATTAGGCCACCCTCCTAACCCTTAAACCAATAATTCATAGATTAGTACTAGGCTAACTGCCCTTGTGGGCCATTTTCAGCCTAGCCAGTTACCCCATGTGAGAATCAAACCCTGCACCTTATGTTCGTAAGGTAAACACCTTAACCATTATGCCTCTTTGACTCTCTCCAGTCTTTCAGCATGTGCCTCCTTGTCGATAAAATATCCTGTGCAGCTGTAAAATAAAGGACAGAAAAAGAGACATGAAATTATTATGCATACCAATCTTGGTTATCTGTAGACTTCCATAACATTTAAAGTAATTTTATCTGTATGCTTACACAACTGTGGGATGTCAGTAGTTCTAAACTTGTCCAGCCACTGGATGAGTTGTTCCTGCTTGTGCCATTTCAGGTCATTGTAATGATGCCTGCATTGGTCCCCAGTGTGTGGGATGCCATTCACACTGCAGACAGCCTTGGCTAGGCTGTTCCAAGCCTCAGCCTTATACT
This sequence comes from Protopterus annectens, assembly GCF_019279795.1. NCBI lineage: Eukaryota > Metazoa > Chordata > Ceratodontiformes > Protopteridae > Protopterus > Protopterus annectens. Next base: position 298,502,720 of record NC_056731.1, read on the forward strand.
GAGATCCAGTATAGTCCCCCTGCAGCAGCCTACAACTGAAGCACTTCATGAAGAGTGCAACAAATATTTTTGATTCCTCCACACCCTACCTCTGTGCCCTGAATTTAGTACCATCATTTCCATCTCCTGCCTTGTCTGCATAGGTCTTTCAACAGCTATACAAGTGTTTTCCTGCCAATGTGTGATATTGCATTTTACAGCCAGTGCACAAACATGCACAACCATGCCACTGGCATTTGCGTGATGTTAAGCAAAGAGAAACATTACTAGAGAGGAAGGGATTTTATGAAACAGCAATGATAATTTGACATTTGCAATTAATTTATGGCATGTGTGTAGCTATACTTGGTCACACTTTGTCCAGTGCTCAACATTGATGTGCTAAATGACTTTTGGAAGGATCAGTGGGATGACTTGACACATATTAAACACAGTTAGAAGTAATTTGTACAATGTGAGATTCAGGCCTATGTAAAAAAGAGAATACGTACATTTCCACATAGGTGATTTATCCTCATTGCCACAGAAGAAGTGCTTGCTAACCATTGTAATTACTAAAATACACTTTAATGAGCGAGTAGTGCTATACTTCAATTAAACTAGTGTGTGTGTGACATTACAAGGTAATGGCTTATGCAGTCTCAGCTGTGATGCAGGACTAATGTATGACAATATACTGGAAATGGACAGACTTGTTTTAGTTTGGTAAAAGATTTTTGAGTTTTGGTACAGACCACACAATACATTCTGTTTTACAGTTGCACTTGGGTTATGTGAGGGGTGTTGATAATTGTCAGTAAATTATGAAGTCCATCATAGGTATGAAAATACATTTTTATTACATAATCATCGTCATGCTAAATCAGTTACACATATAAAACATATGATACCATGTGTATGCTCAATCAACCTGCTGTACATAACTATTGGTCTGTAGTATTACCTTTATATTCAAAGTTTTGTGAAGATGTACAGTGGGACACCCTATTAAAAAAAAGTGGAGTGTGGTGGATTAGAACCCTGGCTCACCCGTGTTCTGGGTATGAATGTACACCTGGTACCACAGGAAAACCTAGGCAGTAGGTGTATTTTCTACACTCAGTACTGTCCAGAGTGCTGACAACAGTGCATCACTGCTTAGCCTCTTTGTACAAAGGAAGGTGAACCAATAATTTATTTCAATTTTTTTCCTTAAGTAGTGAACCATGTTTGCACACAGCTAGGCAAATCACAAATGTAACAGGCAATTGCGAACATATACTCCTTGCATTAATACTCATTATGAGTATTCCTCATTGAAAATAACTACTGTGGAATGGTAGCCCCACTTTATCTAGCTTATCTATTGTGTATCTCAATGTATTTACACCTGGTGCTACAGAGAAAGCTAGGCAGCAGGTGTGTTTTTCTACACCCAGTGCTACACAGACAGTTGAGTAACAGGTGTAATTTCTGACGTCATTACCATCAGTGTTGTTGACCACCACACAAAGCCGCTAATTGTGTTTGCACTTCATAAGGAAACTGACACTAAATTAAAAATTTTTATGCAGTTGACCATGTTTGTGCTAAGCTACACACCACACAAATAGAAAAGCAAAAAAAAGGAAAATATAAAAAAATAAAATATGAAACAAAGGTTAAACAATGACACAGCTCTGGATTTTAACAATCCAACTAATGCAATTACAAACCACAGCTGGAGTGTGCTATCTCTCTCTCTCTTTGCCACAGACACAGCTTTGCAGCAACAATCAAATTGTGCATACAGACAATTCACATTTCTTCTCCAGTATTAACAGCTCATACACTTGGACATTTTCATTTGGTTGTACGTGTGGCTACCATATTCAGTGAAATAACTGATCACACTAGAATTTATGAATATGTTTGTAGAAATGCAGCTCTGTCTTCTTTTTGTATTCTGAGCATTTTTCCCTTGTTTGTGCTTTAATATCAGACATGCAGTCTTTAGTGAATTTTCTATCATTCTCCTTTCAAAGTGTGATAAAAGTACATAAAGGTGGACAACAGTTTCATTCAAAGGCAGGAGACGTTTGCTTTTATGGACACAAATTATACATGCATGGTGTTTTGCTTTATTTCCAGTCTCACTGAAGTTAGTTCCATACTTTGAAAGTGTATCCTCACTGACACCCACTGCAGGGAAGGATGTGTGAATTGTTGTGCTTTCCTTTGCTCACACTAATCATTCACAGTTGTAAGCCATTAGCACCTAACACAATAGTGTACAGGCTAGACGATGTTAGCATCTGCTACACAAAGTCAAACATTTGGTATTCAGCAATTCTAATAAGTTCACACCTCATTTGCATATTCACAGTGCTCAGAGGGCTGAATTTACACTATAAAAAGGTTGCTAGGGAACTTGAAGGTGAAGAGACTTGTGTATTTGGACAAAACAGAAGATTGGTATTCCTGTGAATGTGATTTCTCTCCAGAGAAGGCTTAATTTTTCTAAGGCATGCTGTATTATTATTCAAGGACATTTTAGATTTTGTAAACATTAACAAATGTATTTATATATCTTGTCAAAAATAGAACTTTTATCTGTATGCAGTTCTTATACCTCACTGTTGGAATATACAGTTTTGCTTTTGCACTGTCCAGGGTGTTATTGTAGAGAAATATAATGTACAGGTCACAATCACTGTGTTATGTTTCTGAGATGGCCTAGGACAACCTCCATAGGAGTGGTGGGCACAGTGAAAAGTGACTGGCATTCATAAATTGAGTTTTCTGTTGAAAAAGTGTAGACAGCCTGATAAATCTATGGATAACATATATAATTTACTTATGTGGTATTCTTTGTTTTTTTTTATATACCATCATTTGTATGTGTGTGTATGTTGGGGGAGCACCTACCATTCTGCTGTCCAAAATGAGAAGTGTGTTTCAAGTGGTTTATGCTGAATATGTGTAGAAAGCCTGGTAATTTTGTTGAAAACATATACATTATTTATGTTGCATTCTTTCATTTGCACAAACCTTCATTTGTAGGGGAGAGACCTCTAACATTCTGTTGTACTAAATGAGTAATGTGTTTCAAGTGCTTTATGTTGACAAAGGGGACACAGACCAATTAGTTTTGTGAACAAATGCATTATGTTTTATCCTTTTCTGTTTTATGTCACTTAGGATTATGGCACCAAGCCTACAAATCCATGAACTGCCCCCTCCCCCATTTCAGTCACACTGAGAATGAGGTCATAATCCAGGCTGTGAAGCAGCATGGATCCTTTTTGCTTGAGAGCGGCCATGGGGATATGGCTACTGGTAAGGAGATTTGGTACCAGTTAGTCACAATGTAGATGCAGTTGGTAGTCATGGTCACAATTATGATCGGGTGTGGCATTGGGCCACTGATATGATTTCATCAGCATGGAGGATGGCGGCTGCAGTTGCCTGAGAAGAGAAGGCTACAACTTGTGGTTCTGCTACTGAGCCACCACTGACACCAAATGAGGAGTTCCTGCCCACTGTTAAAGATCCTGATAGCTTAGTGTAGACTGTGTACTGTCTGCTTGATGTTGGTGCTGATGTGGCTGGGAGGATCAGTGTGTCCCACGAGCAGATTCTAGGTAAGCTTATATTTGGCAACATTTATATTGGCTTACAGACTAAAATAATAATTTGACTACTACTTCCTGTGAAACATGTTTTTTCTATCTGTACCTTTTGATAAGTTATGCAGTTATACAAGAAAGTTGTTCAGTAGACATGGGTGTGGGTAGATGGCTCAGACAAGTTTCAGTTACAGCTCTTTCTTACAGGATATATATATGCAATTGTGTATTCACTGTCCCCCTGTGTTATTCCCATTGCTATGCCTAATTGTTGTCCTTTCCTTGCTTCATTTCCTCCAGGCCCACCCCCGCACAAAGTGTTGAGACATCTGCACATGGTAAGCAAATGTTTCTTTGCTTATTACTAAGCATTATTTAGATATTCTGCATGAGAGAGGAGGATGTAATGAATGTCTGTATTGCTGTAGCATCTGTGATTGTTTGAGCAGTGTTACGTTTTGTTCATATATTTTGGGATAATATTTAGGGCAGTAGTAATTTCATTCCTTTGTTTGTTGCTTATTATCACAGGTGATCCTGACAGTGGAAGTGTGGGACTCCTATCACCTAATGTTGGAGTATTGGGTCTATCGATGATGGTGGCAAAACAGAGGCACAGTCCATGAGTGCTGAGGTTGAATCTGACACTGAGGTTATGAGTCACACATTCCCTGGATTTCCTTCACACACAGTCAGTATGCCTATGCATACCCATTCCACTAGGCCCTCAGATAGTGGACAGGTTGAGGGTGACACAGTTGATCACGGTAATGTTGTTACTGCAGTTTTAGTGCCAGTTGACTCTGTCCATAGCCAACATGTGGGTGAGGTGTCATGCAGAAAAGTTAGTAGGGATGCTCAAAGGAGGCCTTTTGTCTGCCCTCCACCTGATGCTGGTGTGCATTATGTTCCACTCAACATATGTTTAGAGCTATCATGGAGGCACAGCCATGTTCCACTAGGGCCTCTGAGGACATGCTTAGCACCCTAGATGTGGCACAAGCTAATGTGCATGACTGCCTCTGCTGTGTGGCCATTTCAATGGATCAGATGAATGACACAATGGAGCAGGCAGTGTCTGTGATGGAAGATCTGCTGGGAGGGGGCAGCATCCATGTGGATGTAGGTCTGCAACATTATCTGATGTTAGCCAACATGGCCATGCCTGATCCCACTCCTGTAGTGGTACTAGTTCCACTGCTCCTTCAGTGGTTGTGGTGCCCACACCCAGACATGATAGGCCACAGGGTCATGGACCTGGGTATAGTCATGAGGATAGCTCCACCACATCTGACCATGGGCAAAGACATACCAGTGCAACTCCTGGCAGAACCAGTTCTTGCAGTTGGAGGTGACGATGATGAACTGATACCTTTACCATGCATGGTTCACACCTGTGTGACATGCCAGGATGTATTGTTAGCACAGAGCTTATGTGTGTTCATGCAGACACTCACACACACACATTTCACATCATGTGCCCATACAGCCACCCACAAATAACAGGTATGTGAGGCATTTGTGAGATTTGCAGGTCATTCTAGCTCAGTGGCCATTTGATATTACCTACATTCCTGCCGGCCTCTCTTTCTTACTCACACAAAGTCACTACTTTGGTGTTAGCATTGGCCTTCTGCTCCCCCACCCCCACCCCTAAATATTATGATAATTATGTTTCTGTCTTTTGGATTCAGGGTTACATATGTATATTGTCTTATGCACAGGTTGCATAACCAAATGAGTGCTTAAGATATGAACTGGTTATGTCATTTGGAAATTATTTCAGATTTCTTATATCATTTTAGTGTTGTGATTGTTACCTTTGTTTCTATATAGGTTGTGCCCAGTGTTAGATTTGGGTTTATAAACATTTAATAGGTCCTGGGTTGAGCTTTGAAGATGTCTTGTAGGAGAATAATGGGAGATGAGGGATGACAGAGCTGGGCAGAAAGCTGTCTGATATAGAATGGAGTATATGATTTGGAGCTGAGATTGGAGAAACAGGTGGGGTAATTCAAGCCAATCCAGGCATTTTAGGAAGAGACAGTGGTGAGATTTATATGTTTGTTGAGCTGCAAATCCAGCTATCTTGTGATAGGTTGATTCTAGCTTGGTAAGTAGGGAGGAGTTCAGATTAGTGAGTATTTGGGAACAGTATGTTAAGCAAGGTAAGAAGTAGGCATGCAGAAGAGTAATCCTAGCTTCAGTGGTCAGAAATGTGTTGTTCCTATACAGTAGTCCTAGCTTCTGATGGGTTTTTCTAATGCAATTGTTAATGTGTATATCAAATTTTAGTTGATTGTTAATGGTAATGCCAAGTAGTTTTGTGCTAGATTCGACTTCTATAGGAGTATTGTTTAGCGACATTTTGGTGAAGGAAGATTTGATGTGGTTTACAGATTTAGGAATAAAGAGTAGTAATTTTGTTTTTTTATGGTTGAGGATGAGTTGGTTATTTGTGAGCCATGTTTCTATTGAGTTAAAGGATGACTGGGTAGTTGATAGGAGTTCTGTGAGTGAGCTGGTGATAGTGATGACTGCAGAGTCATCTGCATATTGGGCAATAGTAGACTGAGGGCAAGAGGAGTGAAGTGAGTTGGTGAAGATATTAAACAGTAGTGGTCCAAATATGGATCCTTGGGAGACAACAATTCTTACTGGAAGGAGGGTAGATAGTGTAGAGTCCCATCTCACTGATTGCTGCCTGTCAGTGAGATAGCTAGAGAACCATGCTACTGTTTCAGCGGAGAAGTTAAATTCTGTTTGTTTAGTAGCAGAGAGTGAGAGACAGTGTCAAAAGCCTTTGAGGGGTCAAGGAATAAGCAGGATATGAGTTTGTGATTGTCTTTGGCTAGAGTAATAGTGTTAAAAAAGGATAGTAGAGCTGTGATGGTGCTATGCTTGGGGTGGAAACTATGCTGCGTAGAAGTCAGCATTTTGTCATGTATGAGATAATGCATAACTTGTTTGTGTAGAGGGGAGAGGATAGCAATAGGTCTGAAATTAGAGATTTCTGTGGTGTTACCTCCTTTATGAATAGGGATAGTGTACAACTGTTTCCAGATTAGTGGAAAGTTGGATTCAGAGGTGGAGTGATTAATTAGGATAGATACAGGCAAAGCAAGGGAGTGAGCTGAAATCTGGAGAAAATATGAAGGAATATTGTCAGCAGATACAGAGCATGGTTTGAGCTTACAGAGTAGAGTTTTGATATAGCTGGTGGGAACGGGTTTAAAAGAGAAGGAGCTTAATGGGTTAGTAGTAGAAGGAGGTTCAGAGAAGTTAGTAGTGTTATTGTTTGAGGGGTTGGGGTGAACAATTTGGAAATTGAGTCAATAAAGTAGGTGTTAAATTTGTTGGCAGTCTCTTCAGGTGTCCTGTCAGGACATGGATTAGGAGAAGTTGGGTTGCCAGGATGTACTATCTGGTTTATAGCATTCCAGAATTTCTTTGGATCAGATTTTAATGTTATTGGGGGGTTATAGTAGAAATCCTTTTTGTCTTTGTTGATGAGTTTTTTTGTTTGATTTCTAAGGTCTTTGTACCTTTGCAGGTCAGTTGGAAGTTTGGATTGTAAATACTAAACTAAAGATATTAGCATAGGCAGAAAATTTTAGAAGATATGCAGATAAATATAAAGAAAAAGTACAAAATAAATAATTCATTGATGACCCAAAAAAGTTTTATAGAGAATTACAAAAGAAGGCAAAAGGGATAGAGATAGCACCAAAAAAAAAAAAAAAAAGAAAAAAAAGAGAAATAGACACACTTCTGAGAAATATCTATGAAGACCCTGTGGAACATAACAGAGATGCTGAATGGATAGAAGAAGTAAAAGAAAGAGTAAGACGTCTGAATGTATAGGATATGAGTAACGGCAGAGAAATTGAAACTAACTTAAGAAAAGCTCCTAACTAGAAAATGTCAAGCCCAGATGCAGTACCTAACTTTTGGCTAAAAATATTAACATGTTTACATAAAGATTTATGCCTGATTAAGAACTATTTATATGCACATCCTGAACAGACACCAACCTGGTTAGCAACAGAAAAAAAACGATACTCCTCCTCAGCAGTGAATATGCAAGCTGTCCTAAAAGCTACAGACCAAATCCTTGCCTTCTGATGATGTATAAACTATAGGAACTGATGCTGATACAGGTTATAGTCATTTAGAAGAAAAGCCAATTGTGGCAATAGAACAAAAGGGTAACAAAAGAAAGTCATATGGAAAAAGGATAATTTGTTGTTAAATAAAGTCATAATGGAGAATTGTAAAAAGGGGAAGAATCTAAGTATAGCATGAACAGACTACAAAAAATCATTTGACAGTATCCCACATTCATGGATAAAAGAGTGCTTAAAAATATGTAAGATACATCCTACATTGAATGATTATATTACAGCAATCATGAAACAGTGGCAAACCACTTTGCAGTTAAGCCATGATAAAGGGCAAATTATTATTACAGGGATACAAATTCAACGGGTATATATTCCAGGGTGACTCGCTGTCAAAGCTGCTCTTTTGTCTTGTCCTTAACTCATTAAGCTGTCTATTTAAAAGATTGTGTCATGGCTACAATGTGGCTACCAGAAAACAACAAAGTGTGAAGACTTCTCATCTTCTTTTTGTGGATAATTTAGAACTGTATAGTTCATCAGATATGAAACTGAAAGCACAACTGCAAGTGGTTAAAACTTTCTCAGATGGTAAAACTGTCATTTGCTCTTGATAAATGTGCAAAAGTGAGCTTTAAAGCAGGAGAGCTGCAGCACCAACAGAATATCAGTCTGGGACAGGAATGTAATATAAAGGAACTTGAGCAGGATGGAGTATATAAATCTGGGAACTAATGAAAGATCGAGAATGAAACATGAACAAATGTGAATAAAACTTAGTAAGGAATATTTTAGAAGAGTAAAATTAATACTGAAAACAATCCTTACATCTAGGAACAAAGTTCAAACTCTAAACTAGCTTGCTCTTCCTGTTCTAACTTACAGTTTTGGGGTGATTGACTGGCCCAAATATGTATTGGATCAGTTGGATGGGAAAACAAGAACAATGCTTCCTGCTTATCAAATGACTTATAGAAATCAATGTATACCAACATTATATATTCCCAGTTCTGAAGGAGATATGGGCTTCCTCAAAACTGATTGCATGTATAGATCTGCAATCATAAGACTGCATTCATATCTGCTGACCTCACAAAACTCAAACATAGTGAAAGTTTTAAAGCACGAGGAGAACAAATCTAAGATAACTTCCCTGGTTAATTTAGTAGAAGCATATCAATGTCAAGTGGGAATGGAAATCAAACCAGAAGTAGATAAAAATCAAGCAGCAATGGAATGTGCCACACAACAAAATAAAGGGTACAAGTTGAAAGATCAGGTGAAAAGACACAAAATGTGGAAAAGGCATAAATATAGATGCAAGTACAGAAAACTCCTGGAACAACCTCATTTTGATCAGGATCTGATGCAGGAATGGTTAAAGACAGATTAATTTAAATCAAAAGATGAAAGGTTAATATTGGCATCACAGTATAGTGGGCTACGTACATGTTGGTTTACAAAGTCCATTGAACATGTTGGAGAAACAGACAAATGCTGGTTTTGTAAAACAGAATTGAAAACAGTTGCACATCTTGCTTCTGGGTGTGATACACCAACGGCAGAGGGCCTATATACTGATAGGCATAACAATGTGGCAAGACTGTTGCATTGGGGATTATGCAAACATTACAATATTGAAGGAGGTGAGAAGCACTGGAAACATGAGCCACAAAGCATTATAGAGACTGATGAAGTTTATATTACATGGAATCACCCACTGCCAGCAATTCAAAAAATAGATGCAAGAAAACCAGATACAATAGTCCATAAAAGAAACATTAATCATCGAAATTGCTACACTCAGTGATTATAGTGTCTTATGTAGAGAGATACACAAGGTCATAAAATTCCAGGATTTGCAGGCAGAAATGTGGACAATGTGGAAGAAAGAAACCAAGACAGTTCCAATAGTAGTAGGAGCAATGGGTCTCATAAAAAAAGAATTCACAATCATATTTAGATATGCTACTGATACATGTAAATCCATGTGAATTGCAGGAGTCAGTTTTGGGTACATTTCTGGTGCTGTGAAGGGCACTTTTGGCTAACATCAAAGACTGAAACAATGCTAATTTCATGAACTTTAATCATACTTTGACTTAGGAATGGAGTCCATTCCCGTTATAGTATTAAAAACCAAAAAGACTTGGAGAAATTAACCTGGGACATTTTATTCCAAAACAGCAGCACCCCTGACCAGCTTGTTTAAAATACTGCACCCTGCTATCCCTCCCTTATCTGTCCCATTTTGGAGTTTTATGTTATCCAAGGTCATTCTGGCACAAATGCTCAGTGATCATGCTGTATTATTACCCACCTCTTTGGATTTGTAAAAGTATTAACTCTTTTATGTCTTGTTCCAGCACCATACACAGGCTGCTCTTATGTGTTTCACTGATCTGGAGAACTTATTTCCCCTGTCAGCATAAGCAAAACAAAAAAGAGTGGCATATTTCACATACCTGGTTGCTTGGTATAGTGGTGGTGCACTCTATTTTAAACAGTATTTTTTGTAAAGGAGTGTTTTCTCTATTTTAAATTAATTTTATGGGCAGACATAATCTGTGATGCAGATACCTGTGTGATAACTCACATATTTTGCCTTTTTTTTACATTGAGCACACCCCCGCTGATTACTTCCTGCTGGTGTGGGAGCTCATATGGACTTGTTCACATAAGCGTTAAATGACAACAAAGAAAGCCCCCCCCACATAGTTTTCTTTCATAATACACACCATAATATTAAAAATGCATGTTTTCCACACCCTAATACTGTTATTATTAACATTGCTCTTGCACATTGTATACTTACAGCATATTACTCTGGCCTTAGCCATAGGCCAACTAGGAGGCTGCCTAGGGTGCTGCTCTGCAGGTGTGCTTTTCCAGTATTTATTTGTTTATTTTCAAATTACCTGAACTGACTTCTGTTACTGCATTCCAGTATCACCCTGGAGTGCCAAGCTGCTCATTATACTGTTGAGAGTGAAGCTATCCACACTGCAAAGGAGCCTCATTTTTCCTGATTCTACTGATAATCAGATAATTTCAGTCACTACCCAAAGCTCATGACCTTAGATGAGGATGGAGACATAGACTAAGCAGTGAAATGGGAACACTATCCTATAAGTCTTACTTTACTACTATAGTCCAGTACAATGTCTCAGTAATATGACTACTGGTGCACCAATCCACTGGTCAGTTTCCTGATCCCCACTGTCTTCCCTCATGAACAAAATGCTAAGATTCTTAAATTCCTTCACCTGAGGTATCTGTTCCCTTCTAACCTGCCCACAAAGTGGTCTACCTTTTCCTGTTAGAAGTCCATGATCTCTTTCTTGGAACTGATAGCTTTCATCCCATCCATACTAATTAGAAAATTACTTCAGTGCACGCTGGTGGTCAGGGTAACTTGAAACTAAGAGGTTTACATCACCTGAAAATAGCAAAGTTGCAGCCGTCATATTTGAAGACTAGATACTCTCCAAATCCTGACTGGCTATTGATATCCTGCTGATGAAAATCACAAACCAGATATGCCCTTGGCAAAGTCCTGTGCTGATCTTGAATGTGTTTCACTTGACACACAGAATGAAGACACAACTCAGGAACTGTATCATACGGTATAGCAGCCTTGGACTTTGTATTGTTGTAAGACTTCTCATCAGACATTTTGGGATACTCATTCACATAACTTCTCAAATCCATAAAACAGATGTAGGCACTATTGGCAAATTCCCAACATCCCTCAAGTATACTTGTAGATAGAAAAAGCTGATCTATGGTTCCATAGCCAGCACATAATTTGCATCGCTGCTCCTGAATCATATACTTTTTTCATTGATTGATGCCTCTTTTTTGATACCCTGGTGTATATTTCCCAAGGAGGATTAGAAGTATGATACCTGCATAACTAGATCACACTATCATGTCCTCCTGCAACTTCAGAGGTATTGTCCAAGCATTTTAAGCAACATTGAAAAAGCATGTCAACCATGTCAGAGCCACAACTTTCAGCACTTTAAGCATGGACAGACAAATGTCATCCACTCCGCAGCCTTGCTACAGCAGAAATATTTCATCACTGCATTCACCTCATCTGCCAAAAAGGATACAGTTCCACCATCTATTGCTGACCATGCCTCCACAAAATAAAGGATATCAAATAGCGGAATTCTAAGAGAAAGACCTGCTCTGGTAGAGTATTAATTGACTATAAAAAAAAGCTACTGTTAAAAAGGGATAATTAGTAGGGCATATAAAATATTGCACGATAACTATAAGAATCAATCAGTGGAGGTTAGAAAAGATTGGGAAGAGAGATTGGATATACAATTTACAAGTAAACAATGGGAGGATGTATGTATTGCTCCCAAATATGCAACAAAGTGTGCAAGATTTGGGATTTTTGCTTGGTAGTATTTGCATAGATATTTTACACCCCAAGCAGACACCAAAGAATTTTTCCGCAGGTATATGGCAAATATTGGAGGTGTGATGGGGAGGAAAGAGATAACTGGGAACTTATGTTTTAGGAGTGTAATGAGTTATCAGACCTCAAAAATCCCCTACAGAGTAATCTGTCAGAAATATTGGGTGAGTAAATGGTTGTAACTAAGGAAATTTTTTTTTTGAGCTGGGATACAAGATCTGAATGGCCTACACATAGTAACACCTTGCTAATTTTAAGTCTGGTGGCTGCCAAAAAAGACATTTCTAGAAAATGGAAATCAATGTCTAAACCAACTGTATTTGAAGTATTGAATATATTGCAATGGAGATAAAAGAACTGGAAGAGGGATCTTTAGGAGCTAATTACATAGAAAAAAAAAATGGAAATTGTAGAAACAATGCTTGCAGAATAATGTTTTGTAGGAGGGTGAGATATAAGGGTAGGCAGGAAACGAACAATTATAAAAAAAAAATCGTGATGTATAATGTTTGTAATTAGAAACGTCAATATGGTTTGCTTTCTTTAATATAAATATATGTTTGCATATGTCTTAAGTGATAGTTCAATAAAGGTGTTAAAATAAATGATATCAGTGGGATTAGGAGTTCATTAAGATGTTCCTTCTATCTCTTCAACAATGTCCTGATTTAAGGTAACTGTTTCTCCACCCTTTCTGAGAACACCAATGTTAACATCATGGTTTCCTCTATGAGTCACTGCCTCTTTGAGACCATCTGAAATTCATTCTTCAAAGCCTTGACAAGCTCCTCCCACACCTTGTTTTTCACTTTGGCAACTGTTGTTGCTGCTGTTGCTGTTCCCTTCGTTTGTCAGTACTTTCTGGTAGTAGCATAGCTAACTAAGGGTGAGAGGGGAAACTACCTCGGGCACAAGGTGTTAGGGGCGTGATCAGCCATCCATCATCCTGATTGTTCTTTAGTGCAAACTGGCTTTTAAAAGCCAGTATTGCATTTGTGGTCAAACCTGAGTGCTGTAGCATTCTGTGTGTAGTTTAAACTGTAACACCTGCTTGCTACATTGTAGCAAACAGTTTGCTACAGTATAAAAGTAAAAGAAAACCTGTTTTTTATACTAAAACTTGAGTGCTGTACTGCTCCATGCAGACAGGGTATAAACAGTAGCAACTGTTTGCTACATTTGCAACAAGCGGTTTGCTACAGTTTAAAAAAAAATATTATTATTATTTTATTTATCTATTTTTTTACTAAAGTGTGAGGAAGGAGGTTCAGGGGCATGTCAAAGAAACAGGACTTAAATGGCTGTGGCAGAAGGGAGTGGGGGGCATGTAATGCATCTTGCTATCTGGTTGGTGTACCACTTGAACTTTTTGCTCTTCACTTGAAGAGCTGAGTAAGTAGGGTGCTAGTTCATGTGACCGGCTCAGTGCCTGCTGGACAAGTCCTAAGAAACATCCTGCCATCAGTATATGGATGGTCTCTTTCTTAAATCTGACAGCTTCTGTTGGCTGCTGTGTCTAGTAGCTGGTCCTAGGGCTAATCTCTTGACAAGCACACTACCTTTTGTCCATGGTTCCTTGTCACTGCCTAAACTATTTAGGTCTGGAACAGGGCCCTGCAGACTCCATAGGTGCATATGAGAGAAGTTCTTCTGGAGGTGGGATTGACCTCATTGAGCACAGAAGCATTGGCTAGTTGCAGCAAGAACACTCTAATTATGTGTTTGGGTTTCTTGGGTCTTTCCATCAACTCTGATCCAATCATCATCGTCATCATCATCATCAACCCCCTTTTTTCCCATTTTCTACACAGAGTTGAATATCTAATCAACTGTGGCCATCTTTTTCTGTTCAATGCTACTGTCTTATCTTCTTCGACACTCATGCCTTCCTATTGCAGGTGTTCTTCCAACTCTTTGCTGGATGTACTCCTTTCCTCTTGGCTTGATTTTGTCTGTCCCAAATCTTCACCAGATTTTCTTCTGCTTTTCTGCACACATACCTGAACCACTGTAATCTTTTCTCTTTGACCTTTTCTGCAGTTGGAGCTACTTTAGTTTCTGCTTTTATGTCCTCATTTCTTCATCTGCCAGTTTGCATCCTACTACCTGTTTCATGTTCTTCATTTCCATCACCTTTAGCTTTAGCTGTGCTTTTACTGCCCAGGTTTCCATGTAATAGTACTGGTTGCACCACCATTTTACACACCTTACTTTTCAGCTTCTTTGCATTCGTATATCATACACTACCCCAACACTCTGTGTCAGGTGGCTGTAGCCCTTCTGATTCTAGTTTGACCTCCTCATTCAGACTTCCCTGCTCCTTAACCACCCCCAGTATTTGAAGCTGTTAACCTGTTCCATTATTTCCTTTCTATCTCAATTCTCAACTTCTTCTGTTTTCCCCCATTTGCTGCCATTACGACTGTCTAATCTCTATTCCATTTCATTCTATGTGCCTTCAGTTTTGCATTCCATTCCCTTATCCTTTGCTGAAATTCTTGCTCAGAGTCTGTCTGTAATGCCACATTAAATGCATGCAGCAGTTTTGTTGATCTGTCCCCTCCGACCTGTTTGCTAATGTAGTCCATCATCAGTAGGAAGAGCAGTGGCTCAGAGCCAAATCCTGATGCACACCCAGTCTTGTTGGAGCCCCTCTGTGAGTATGAGCACTGTTGTCACTTGTATCATTGGGTCCTTGTGAATAGCCTGCACTAATTCTACCAATGTTTCTGAGACTTTGAACTACTGCAGGAGTGCCCATATCATCTTTCTTGGGACTTTGCCATATGTCTTCTCCAAGCCTAGGAATGCCCAGTTGGACTCTTTTCAAATCTCTAGCTTCAGCTTAAGTACCTGTCTCACTCTCCACCAAATGGTGATTAGTTAACAGTTCATTACCTTTCCTGACCCAAATGTCCAAAACATATGGCTTGTGGTCTGGTGACATGATTACAAAGTCAGTTATTGACCTTTCACTCAAAGTATTCTAGAACCAAGTATGCTTGTCAGTATCCTGACATTCTAGCATTGAATTGCTATGGGCAATTCATACATATAAAAAAAGTCCAAACAGGGCCAGTGTTAGCATTTTGGGGGCAAGTGTCAAGTTGGTAGTCCCTGGACACTTCCATACTAAGGAACACCCTATCACTGACAACCCTCCTAAACAGCATTTTAATTCATATTGCAGAGTTTTAGGAGTAATATGCACAGTCTGTACTCTAGCTATAATGTTCTTAAATTTTGACAGGCTTGCGTACCATACTATATTGATCCATCTCACAAATAGACATTCAAAGAGACTGGCATTTAGTAGCAATAATGATACATTGCAGCAACCCTATGCACAGGGTTGGCCTTAGGTGAAATGGTGTCCTAGGCAAAGTGCCCCCCCTCACTGTTTCACTCCCCCACATATCCTCCAGTACTCATCTTGTTTCCTCTCATCCCAGCTCCCCACACCATACACATTACTTTTTTCTTCCTTTTCTCACATTTTGCCTTAATCATCAACTTTTCCAGAAGTTATGTTTTTATATGTTCTGAAGTACATTTAAAATATTTTTATGCAAAGCTTTTCATCCAATGATGCCTTGAACATAAATTATGTTTAAAAAAAGAAATCCAGACTATTGCTGTTCAACTTTATTTTCCTTACATTCTTTTAACATAAGAAAATAACTCAATTAAACCAGGTGTCTACAGCCTAACAGGCCCCCAAAAGGAAGAGGCTCTGATGTGCATTTTAGAGCACTTTCCCAACTTTTTGTTCCAGTGGTAGCCTCAATAAAATCAAGAATAAGAAAAGAATTGCAGCCTTATTTTTTTTTCTTTAAAGGAAGGGACAGGTTGTGCCCAAGACTTACTGTTCAAAGCTGACAAAAATACTAGCTCACAATAAATTAATAAGACAAATGTTTGAGAGGATCCATAAATCCTATTGGGGAATACTGCCTCTCCCACCTCCAAAAAAGACAGTCACTGTTTTTTTTCCATCCCTCTGGTGATAGATTGGGATGAAAGCAGAGTACAAATGGCCACAGTCATATATTTCAAGTGACTCCTGTTATACATACATATACATGGCATGCCTCCTCACCCCCTGTCCACCAAAGGCAGCCAGCTGAATCCATGTCTGATGTGTGATGGTGAGAAAAGTAAAAAAAAAATGATTATAGTAATGCATTCTAACTTGCCGCTCCTAGACAGTTCACTGGCCCTCTAAAAGCTGTAATAACATTTGTTTGTGCACCTCCGAGGTCTGTGAGAAAAGTAAAGCAATCAATGACCACACCTTCTTCAGATCCACCTTAAGCTATATGACCTCCTGTGCACACCTTTGAGGCTTTATTGTGAGGAAAACTAAATACGCAATGACCACTGCATTTCCAGTCTCACCCTCCCCACATGCTACACCAACTTTCTGTACACACCTCTGAGCAAAGCTAGTTTTAGAATGTGTGTGGTGGAGGGTAGATGACAACTTACATCCATGTCAAAATCCATTTATACAGTCTGGACTATGGGGGCTACCAGACTCCTTGAAATGCTAACGGTCTGAATATTCTGTGGTGTATTTCATATTTTTGAAAGATAATTACTTGTTAACAGCATTGTTTTACTGCTACCCAGAATACTTAAGTGTTTAGTTGCATATGCATCTAATTGAGTTGATATTCAACATTAGTAGGTTGTAAAACATATAGGTTTTGATATGATTTTAAAAACACAAACAGGTATATTTTTATACATGTCTTGCAAAAATTGTTTGACTTAAATATGCTATAGATCTGAGCACCTATCCTTAAACATGGTACATTGCCATATCACAAAGACACCTTTGTCACTAGATATGAGCAGCATCAAATAGTTACTGTGGGATGCAGGCATTACTATCAGAAACTCTGAGTAATTGGTTAAGCTCTGGCATAAAGTAGGGGTTTTGACACTCTAGGTGCTTCAAGAATTGTATGGGTGGGAGGCAAATGTATCCCATTCCAGCAGTATGCATCTACTAGATGTAAAACAGAAAAAAACACAAAACACATACACATGAAGTGCAAGAACTATGTCTACATCAGAATCTTGAAGTCTGCTACACAAGATTACCGAAAGCGCACAACATCGAACGTTTAACTGGAAATCTCCGTAAGGGGAGATTTCCGTTTACTTAAATGTTGTGTGATCTTGGAGTTGGTATATATAAGTAGCGGGGGTGTGGGGGGTGCAGGGGGGCTTGCCCCCTGTGCAAACACTTTAGTTTTTTTTTTTTTTTGTTTTAATAATTTTTTTTATTACGGTTCGATGGTTTAATACTTTGATACATAAAGTTCGAGCTTTATGCATTCGAAGTATTAAACCTTCGAGGTTATAATATAGACCCATATAGATCCACAGTAAGAATGTGAAGCTAGGTTATGCTAATTAAAGGCTGTAACTGGCAAAGGAATCCAGAAAAACAGGGAGAGGCTTTGGATGTTTGTTATATTGACCACAAGGTATTTGATATGATAAAAATTGTTAAAAAAATAATAATAATAGTGAAAAATACATAACTAAATAAAATCATAGTAGAGTTTTCTCTGAAGAATTGAAGAGTACTGATATACTTCCTGATTTTGTTATTCAGTACCGATTGTTAGCTTTTCCATGTCCTTAGGATATTTCAGACGGTTTGAACTAAAAACAAAATATCTCTAAGCAACCAACACAATGATTTCAAACAATATTTGATGTTTCTATTGTGGTGGGCAAAAGAAAAAGTGAATACCTCTGGATTAATTAGATGAAAGACCAAAAGTAATTTGAAGTAGGTAGCACTGTACATGGGATGGTCTTTCCTAAAAGAATAAACAGATGAAAGTGGAATTCAGGTAATGTCATAATGTCTGGTGTGGAATTGTACTGTTAGTGATAAAAATAGGTGATCAGAAAATAAGCAAAGAGAAAGGCTTGTTGTAGGGTGGAATACTTAGTAAGAAAGACTTTACTGAATATGTTCCATTGTCAGAAATGGTGAGGGGATTCAAGACTGTTTACAGAAGATATTTTCAAAGCAGTGAAATGTGATTGTTTCCATATATATATATATATATATATATATATATATATATATATATATATATATATAGCTGGTATTTTAATCTATAGTTAGGGAAAATAACAGTGTCCCATACACTTTATGATTTAGAAGACTGAATTTCATTTTTTAATGTATCTTTTTTCTGTGGTATACTTTGCCCTGCTGCTTACTGATCACCACATCAGCCCCTAACTGGCCCATCTGCTCCCCATCACCAGGGTGAGGGTCAACATATAGAAGCCATCATTAAGGCACCGATTAGGGAAAGTTCAGGCTTTTTACCCTTAAGCCCTACCTCCTTGTTTGCCCACTGTCAACCAATTAGTGAAATGTGCAGTGGGCATCAGAATTGCACTGCCCCTCATTTCTACACTGGTCAGGCGGACATCCCACCCAACTACAGGAAGATTTCCTAATTTCCAACAAGGAAATCTGGCAAGTACATGTGTGGACCCCCTCTCACCCCCAGGATGGGATTACCCATCTTCCTCTGCCTGTGCTGTCAGGGGCCTGAGATACTAATCAAACTAGGGCTAACTGGACAGTAGTCATAGCTCTGTCCCTCTACATTATCAATGCAAGTACAGACAACATTTCCTTCTATTTAAATTAATCTTTTACTTCAGGAATACTGCAGCACATTAGGAACAAATCATTTACAGCTAATTTAGGAATATTTGACATTGCCATGGTAAAAAAATCCAAAACAAACCACCTGAAGTTTGAAGGACTCCAAAGTACACTCAGCATAAATAACAAAAAACTAGGAGTCTGCCACTTAATGCCTTTAATAAAATATATGTTCAATTTACATGCATTTAAAGTGCCCTTTAATGCAGAAAAAAAAATAAAAAAGACATATTATATTCTAAATATTGTCATGTTTGTCTTTTTAAGAATATCCCCCCATTCTTAATAAGACAGAGATGTTTGAATAAAAGTGGATTAATTATTTTCGAGCTAATCATTCCCCCAGGTCTTAATAGCAGTGTAAGCATTAAACCTATATTGAAAGACAAACATAACAATATTTAGAATATAATGTCTTTTTTATTTTTTTCTGCATTAAAGGGCACTTTAAATGTATATTAGTTGATTATATGATTTGATTGGCTACTGACTGTTTTTAAAGCTCGTAGAAGCATGCTGTTTTAGGTACTGATGAAGTGTTTTACTTGAAAGCTTTGTCATTTTATTAAAGGAATTGAGTGGTGGACTCCTAGTTTTTTGTTGTTGTTACATTGCCATGGTAACTGACATCACTAATGAGTTTTATGACATTGCAAAATTCTATAGAGTTTTAGTTTTCTGGAAACCAAAGAACAGAGCAAATTAATTGTGCTTTCCTGAAACTTGCTTTAATAATGTGAAACTTTAAAGCTTCAATATTTACACGTGAATAATTGTAAGTAAGTTTTACTCTATAATGAGAATCTTGTGTAAGGGTTTTGTCAGCTTTTAAATCTGTATTTACTGATAAAAAAGTATATCTGGGGAAAGGTTTTTACCACTTTTTCCACATACACACATGTATGTGTATATATATATATATATATATATATATATATATATATATATATATATATATATATATGCGTGTATTAGGAAGACATAATAACTCACTGCTTTTTCTTTTATAGCTGACTAGGTTTGCTTTTGAATAGCACTATACTCATAGTGGCATAAAACCAGATTATTTTAATATTTGCTGTTCAGGAAAAATTACTTTCAGGTTACTTAACCTATACTGTTTTTGAAAGGCTAGCATATTTGTAAGGTTTACAATTGCAAGAACCACTCCGCATACATACCTCTCAACTGCAAAGATTTTTGCAGAATGTCCAAATTTTTGCCTCATATTTTTGCCGTTGTAAAATTTGTGATTTTCTGGCATATCGTTGAGGATTGAAGTCATTAAATAATGACATACATTTGAGTTTCTTGTTTCGTATCCTTCATAAACTGCATGCTAACACAAATCCTGTTTTTCTAAGTGTATAAGAGCAAAATTTAAAATATGTCCCTATTTTTGGGCCTTGTCCCTTATTATGTTATTTTTTGTCCAGATTTCTTGTGCTAAGAGGTTAAGAGGTATGCAGGAACCAGGGATAACTTAATATTTTGTGCATTTACTTAGGATTTATTGTTTGGCTGCTCTATTTGTATTTTTTTATACTTGTAAGGTTTGCTAGATAACACAATATACATTTTTTTATTTAAAACAGCAGCTGTACAGATGTCTGAAAAGCAGTATCATTTATAAATTTTCTAAAGAAGTTTACTATCTTCAGGAGACAAGACCTGCCCTGTACAAAACCAAACAGACTGGGGTCTAGGTCATTTAATTTGACTTTGCCTACAGAGATGAGTTCTGGCATGATATGTTCCATGGCTTTGCAGATAAAGCTGGTGAGGTTGATGGACCTGTAATTACCTGGGTCTGTAGGGGTGTCACAGTGTCTCTTCTCTATTCATCAAACGCAAATGCTGTGGATAGGCTGTTTACTTATTTTAGTTGTATCTATTGACTATACATTTCCTACTGAGCATGGTTCATTTTCAGAGGAGTCTTAAAGATTGAGGCTTTATTATATACTGTACTGTCACAAGAAAAAAATTTACATACTTTATCAGCAAGTGATGATAAAGTCCCTACTCCATGTTGCTACCCATGCAGTACACTTCATAGGATCATAGGAAGTTACTAGGCTATTGGTCCTGAGGCCCTTATAAGCCTAGATAAGAGTTTATCCCATGTTTAGACAAGTCATCACCCAAAGCCCCTGTTCAGCAGGGACACAGGTGGAATCCCAGGGGTGTATTTTCTGTTTCCCATCCTATTATCTAGGCTATGCTTGAAAAGGGATAATCAGGTACTCTGCTTGATGTGGATAGGGAGTCTATTCCACAGATGGGGGAGTCTCAGGGACACAAATCTGTCCCGCCAACAAGACCTATTGATGTCACAGACTAGGTTGAGGTCGCACATGCGGGTTACTTGAGTGGAGCTAGACTTGCTGATATGCAGCAGTCCCATCAGGGCGAGGTCTGAGATTGCTTTGTATGGCAGACAGAGGTCACCTCTGAGGAGTCTGTATGAAACTGAGTAGAGGGACAGGGCTTTTAGCCTATCTGTATAGGGTAGATGTTTGAGGTCCTGGATTCTTCTGGTGAGGAACCTCTGTAGTCTCTCCATTTGCTGCATGTGTTTTGCAAGGTACATGCCAAAGGGGATGTTGTACTCAATAATTGGCCTTATAAGGGAAGAATATAGGGGTGTTATGACCTCCTTGTCCCTGGATGAGATACCCTTACTTATGAGGTGGGCCATGTAGAAAGCTTTCCGTACAACAGAAGCAACATGGTGGTCAAAAGTCAGGTTGCTATCAACCTGGGTGCCCAAATCCCTCACGACTGATTGTATGCTTAGGATGTTGTTATTAATGTGATAATATGTGGGGATGTCTCTCTCCCCAAAGAGGATGATGATGCAGTTTTTGGCATTCAGCTTGAGGCCATGTTTCTGGCACCAGTCATTTGTCTGGATGAGACCCTCTTGGAGGACATCTACATCACTTTGGGAACTGATGAACACACCTAGCTTGCAGTCATCTGCAAACATGGTCAGCCATAGCCCACTGGTTTTGGCCTGCACCTCAGAGAAGTATATCCTGAATAACAGAGGCTCCAAGACCGATTCTTGGGGTACGTCGCTTGTTACAGGTCTACTGTTTGAGGTGGCTTCCCCTATTTTGATTAGGTGGGTTCTATCAGTGAGCCACTTTGCTACCCATCTGATAACATAGGGATTGATGTTTAGTTGAGAGAGTTTATCTATTATGCCTGAGTGGGGAATAGTGTCAGAGTCTTTGGCCACGTCAAGGTAGCCTGTGTGCACCATCTTTCCCTCATCCATGGCTTTGGTGACTGTCTCAAAGAAGTCAACCAGATTTAACAGACATGACCTCCCCTTGACAAAGCCAAACTGTGTGGGGTCAAGTGTTTGGAGGT
This sequence comes from Protopterus annectens, assembly GCF_019279795.1. NCBI lineage: Eukaryota > Metazoa > Chordata > Ceratodontiformes > Protopteridae > Protopterus > Protopterus annectens. Next base: position 298,524,956 of record NC_056731.1, read on the forward strand.
TGCCAATGTCCCTGTTAATGAGGTCCATGATAATCCATTCCATGGCCCTGCAGATCAGGCAAGTTAGGCTGATGGACCTATAATTGCCTGGGTCAGTGGATGCTCCACCTTTGTGTAGAGGGATGACAGAGCCTGTCCTCCATTCAGCTGGGATGAAGCTGGTACTCAGGCCTTGGTTGAATAGGGTGCCTAATGGTGCTGCAAGTTCATGCCTGAGTTCATGTAGGATGCAGCCTGGGATGTTATCGGGTCTCATGGAGGCTGTATTCTTTGCCTTTGATAGGGCAGTGATGACCTGCTCCCTATAGATAAGGGGAGCAGGGCATGTACTAGGGATGTCCTGATTTACTGATGGGGGGGGGGGGGCAGAGGGATGAAGTTTTCAATGAATCTGTCAGCTAGTAGGTTGGCTATATCTACAGCATTTGTGTATGTGGTCTACACCCAGAATGATGCCTCAGTACAAACAGAAAATGATTGACTTTAACAACTGGCTTAGTTTCTGGTGTCATTCCAAGGGGATCCAGTACCTGACAGCCTGGGAAGATATGATCGACAGACCATGATGCTTTGCTAGAGATGGCTTGCATCTGTCTCATTTGGGCTTCAAGCTTCTGCATAAGTCCCCTGCTTCCCCCATAGTGTCTTTTTTAGGAAAAGTCCTGAGGTTGATAAAGCAAAATAAAAATTTCAACAAAATGCAAATTAAAGGTTATGCTGCTTAACGCTAGGAGTCTAAACATGAAACTGCACTCATTTGCAAACATTCTTAACCCTGGAAGATGCTGACATTTGTGCAATCACAGAAAACTGGTTCAAAGTTGCAGACAGCACCCCAGTCTTACCTGGTTACTCATCCTATCATACATTCAGACCCCAAACTGTGGGCAGCAAAGCCAAAGGAGGTGGAGTTTCAATGTATATTAAAGACACACACACACACACACACACACACACACACACACACACACACACACACACACACACACACACACACACACACACACACACACACACACACACACCTCCAGGATGGTCAAACAGTATGATGCACGGGAGACACTACGATGCAGTTAACCATTGACAAGACCCCTATTCAAATCATAGCTAGCTATAGGGCCCCAGATTTGACTCAGGATGCCCATTCCACCTATCTGGACCTCTTTAAATCTATCAAGATTCAACCCTTTACTCTGATCCTGGGTACTTTAACTACCCGACCACAGATTGGAAAAACTCATGCCTGAATCCAAATGCCCAGAGATTCCTCAATTTTATCAATGCAAATGCCTTGGAACAGCTAGTTGATACCTCCACAAGAGGTGATCATATCTTGGACTTGATATTAACCAACATGAGTAACCACTGCAGCACCCCTGCAGTATCATCCTCCCTGGTAAGATCTGAACATAAAGCAGTCACTTTCAAAGTCAGCATCTCCCCTGACCCCACCTCTAGCTATGGTCAAACAAAAAAACTTCTCCAAAGCTGATTACAACCTCTTGAGGGATGGTATAAACAGCTTCACACCTTCCCCCCCCCGTTGGAAGTGGTACCAATGTCCAGAGCTACACCAAGCTACTATATGAGCACTTATATATAGATGCATGGATTCGGGAATACCTGGCAGGACAAAATCATCCTCCCCAAGGAAGAGTAAACCTGTCTGGTGGACATCTGCAATAAATAAACTATATAACAAAAGGAAAAAAATTGCTGTCCAGGACCAAGAAGGAGCAGGTCCCCAACTGGAAGCAATCTCTCCTTGGCCTGAACAAGCAAATAAGAGCACTAGTGAAATCCTCTAAAGCCAACTTCGAGTTAAATTGGCCACATCTACTAGAGACAATCATAAGGCCTTCTTCAGATGCTTGGTTTACCCCTTAAATGAAAGAGGTATACTTATCATTGTAGCTGTCTTTTCAGGCCTCATGAGTGCATGAAGGAAGGAAGGAGTATGATGGCCCTTTTCTCCCAGCTCCAAGATGTCCAGTTTTCTAATTCACTGGTCGTTGTTTGCTTTGTACTGATACACTACAGAGATATGAGTGGATTAATATAACGTGTCATGACATCTGACAAAGATGGCTTCCACCCGTTGATAGTATAACACTTTCTCTATAAATCCCCAGCAAGCTTTTCCATTCACCCGTCCAGTTGTGATCTTCACTACAAGGAAAATTTACTTTATTTTCTTAGCATTACTGGACTGTTTATTTTCTTTTCTTTTCCATCTTTCTTTTCTTATAAACAAAAGTCGTGCTGGCATATGATTTAAATGTAGTGATGTGCATTCATGTCATTTTTCTAATGTTTGTGTGCTTTTTCTACCTATATTACATACTGCTGATAGAGGTATTATGAATATAGTCTCTGGCTTAAGCAGTGGTTGAAAAAGGCTCAGTGCACTTACTTGGTTAATCAGCTAATAAGTCAGTAAATACATAAAACCGAATAAACACACCCTCTCTAGCAACCCCAATGAAGTCTGGACATGCATCCTAAGCAGGTGCAGTTATACAGTCTCAGTGCCATCTGGGAGCTGAAGTTACTTTTCAAAGCTTTTTATTCAGAAAATTATACATACATGCATACAAATATTTAGGGCAAGGGCAATAATGACCTTTTAGCCTGCAAATATCCCAAAACAGTTATCCCCATAATAAGGGGATTCCTACAAACTAATCAATGACAACTTCTTGTTTCATGTATTCCCATCTCAACTGCCAAAATGTACAATTTCCAGAATGCTTTTTCATTTTATTCTGCTGCACTGTGAGACTGCAGTTGTGAAAGACATGTTTCACACTTTCAGGATATTTATACTTTCCGTAAGGTTATTTGAATACCCAGTTAGTATATGTAAATATGTGTGTGGAGTAGCGAAGTCCCCCAGATGAGGCTGTCCAAAGCGTCTGCAAAATATTATTTTCTTACTTTCACTTGAAGTTTTGTTGAGTGTGTTGCTTGATGATTTTACTCCTTTAGTTTGTTGTCAGTGGCTTATGCATTGACTTCTTGTAGCGGACTCATTGTTAGGTATAACTAGACCTTAAAATAGGTATCCATGGAGAAAGATGGATGGCTGGAAGTGTCCGGAACTCTTTGTCATCAGACAAAGCCCAGTAAGGCTGTGACCAATGTTAGCAAACATTTAAAATATATCTTAAGAGGTATAGACTACAGTGACAGAGATGTTAGCTTGCCTTGCAGCATCATAATCTTCAGACCTCGGTTGAAGTGTTGTATACCATTATGGAGTTTTTTTATAAGTGTAGAGACATGATAGTGTTAGACAATGTGCAGAGAAAAGCAACTAGGGTGATTAAGGAGATGGAGAGTTTGTTTTTCTGAAGACAAACTTAGAGAGTTAGAGCTTTTTGATTTGGATACTAGAGAAACACAGCAGAAATACTCAAGATATTAAAAGGGGAGTAAGAAGAAAGGATAGTGATAGGGGACATGGCAACAGCTGCAAATCTGGATGTAATTATTTTTTACAGAGATAGTGGCAGGTTCTTGGAATGGGTTACTGAAATAGGTTGTGAAGGTAGATGAAACTGACAGGGACTTGTAAGACACAGTAGGTTAGGTGAAAGTTGGAGAGATGGGTACTGTTTATCTGAGAGATGTTAACTAGAGATATTAAAAAACTAGATAAATCTAGGTAGGAATTCATTAAAGCTTGCATGATTTTTTTGGTGTATGCATTGGGCAGTGATGCGTACATAAGCATGAACAATTTTAGATTCAGTAAGCGTCACTTGGCATTGCGCAAGCACATGCAAACAGAGAAGGTTCCATGGAATGCAAATTACCTCATAAGCAGTTGAATATTATGCAAACGACCCAGGTGAAGTAATCCAACAAGCAGAAAGGCATCCATGTAGGCTCAGTGTCAGTGTCTGTAGTCTGCACAGACAGAAAGGGGATGTAAAAGTCCACAAATATGGACATAGCTCCCCAGAAAATGTTAGCTCACATACATGTATATGTGCAAAAGGTACATTGTGGATGTCTGAAAATGGAAAAGTGTATGTAAAATTAATAATAATTTGTTAAATAATTTTGGCATGTTTACCCTATGTGCCACAGAGCACAAACCTGCTTAACAGAAATTCCCAGAGGATGTGGATGACATCAGGGGGGTGTGTCTTATTATTTTTAGGATTTTTTGTTCCCAGTGTGCGTATTTGCTTGATGCTCTGCATAGCCTTGCATGTTCACATGGGCAGACTACCCACGTGACAGTGATGATGTAGATAGCAATCAATTAAAACTGAATATATTCAATAAATATTTTTAACTTTGTATATGCTATGCTGTGTGCCATGGTGCATAGCAGCTCAGCGTGCACTAAAGTAAGGCCTTTAAATAATGTTAATTATGTCCTGGGCAGGTGAACTGCATCATAATTAGCCAATCCCACATGGTGGACCTAAAGCAGAACTGTATAAAGGATGCATACACCCTACATTATGATTTTCCCTCAATATTCTGGGCCATTGGAGTAGAGACTTAGGAATTTTAACTGGGATAATGCTAGGGGCTGCTGCAGGTCTGCTACATCTGTATGTGCTAGATACTGAAGTCAGTGCTGCTGGTACTGCTGACAATAGGCCTAGGCAGAGAAGGAGAAGAGTGTTTAAGCCCAGGGTAACCTTCTAGGAGCTACATGAGATGAAGATTGTAGAGCACTACAGGGTGGACAGGGACATATTACAAGAACTCACTGAGCTCTGCCTCCCTCAACTCAGAGACAGAGCTAACCGAGGGGAACTCATCCTAGTGGAAACAAAGGTATGTGTACTCCTTAGGATACTAGATACAGGTACTTTTCAAAGACCAACTGGGGACATGATGGGGGTGTCACATGCATCTGCATACAAGATACTCCACCAATTCCTGGATACTATGGTTCCACATGCCAGTGAGCACATACCTTTTCCCCTTACCCCTAAGGTGAGTGCCAGCAATATGCAACACTTCTACCATGTACCACACTATCCTGAAGTACTGGGTGCCATAGATTGCACACATATACACATCAAGATGTCACCCGGTGAGCAGTGTGCAATCTATGTTAACCACAAGAGGTACCACTCCATCAACTGCCAGATCATGTGCAATGCCCAGGGGATTATCCTGAATGTGTGTGCTGGCAGCCCTGGCAGTTGTCACGACTCCCATATCTGGCACGCATCACAGCTGTACCAGACATTTGCTAGGGAGGGACAAACCACAGGGCCATTTACTGGGGGATGCTGGCTACACCCTGAACCGTGGATGATGACACCCATCAGAAATACACATGTACCCATGGAAGAATACCATAATGAAGCACATGCACAAACTAGGAACATCACAGTGTGTGTGCTTGGGATTATAAAGTCATGGTTCCGGTGCCTTGATATATCTAGTGAAGCCCTGCAGTACTCTTCAGCCACATGTGCACATGTGTTCATGGTATGTGCCATGTTACACATTCTGATTCTGCAGAAACAGCTGCAGCAGGATCAGCAAAGGGAAGGGATACACAACCCCCACCAGTGCCTAGGTCACCATAGCCACAGTCACAGGAGGACTTGGAGGAGGAATCCCCTGCTGATATCCATGTAGGCAGATGTGGGCATATTCAATATGCCCTGGCTTTGGCTTAAGAGACAATGCATAGCACATTCACTGACAACCTAGGGACCTAGGGACTAACACCTTACTCCTACTCACATGCAGATATTAAAATTTAGGCCAGGAAACTCACCCATCCTGTACTTATCTATGTATTGGCTGAGTACTGCTTGCATCAGGCAGTGTCATCCCTGAACTATAGTTGTGTCAACTGCTGCATTTGCAGGCTAATTCTGTAACCTACACAGTAGTCTACTGGATTATTATGATATGTCAGTGTATCTACTGGATTATTATGATATGTCAGTGTATGCATGGGCTGGGTATGTTATGCAAGTAACTATAGTGGGCTAGCTGGACAGAAATGACATCCACATTGGACTACAGATACCCATTCCACTAACATGTTTCCAGTTTTGTTCAGTAGGCCTCATGCATGGAATATTCATGCAGTCTTACTGCAACAGATTACTGGTACATCACTGAAAGGAAATGTTAGACAGTCAGGTTAAATGATAGTCAGATTATCTTGTATCCCAACAGAACATGTGGTGTTGATCCCCCATCCTCCAACACAGCAGTGTTCCCTTGTAACTGCTGTAACAGTAACTCATCAATGGTATATCACTCAGTCTCTGGACAGTACTATAGAAACTGATGATACATTGTATGTCTTAGGTAATGGAGGAATAACCAATGTACTTATTTATGCAGGTGATTGTGTGATGAATGACCCCCTGTTTGTCTAGCAGCTTCTGCGGCTTAAAGGAATGACAATCACCTTGTTTGAGGGTGTTCATGGTTCTTATCTGGAAGTATCCATTTGTTTTGGATGTGAGGTATCAATAATGTGTGTTCTACAGACTGTCAGTCTGTTTGTGCTGTACTATTTTAACTGCTATCACATATTAATTACTGGAAAGACTCACCCAGACTCTGCCACAGCTTGCTGTGAGGGAAAGGTTAGTTTCCTTTTTATTTCTTGTATTTTGTATTACTTTATTGCCTTTTTCTGTTTTGTATACTGTGATTTGTTTTCTTTACACTGTGTTTTACTTGCATTCTGCTTTTAACTGCATATTAAAACTTGAAAAGAGACCACAGCCCTGTCTCTTGTGAGTAAAATGAATTTTCCCACCCTCCCACGATATTACTGTTGTTTTGTTAGACATCACTGTCTTTCTAGTTGCCTGCCCCCTATGTTAATTTGACCATATATCTCATTCCCCCTCTCCTGTCACTGGCTAGTGTGAGTAAGCACAAGATTATCATTTTGTGAAATCACTCCCCTTCAACTATTTAAATGTATTGACCACCCTACTGTATTCCATAGTATCAGAATACAAAAGTACCCACCCCCTCTTTCAATCTATCTTGTTCTTTTAAAAATAGTGGCTCTCCACTAAAACTTAACTTTTTACACAGCAAAAAGATTAAGTTACCCACCTTCATATATAACTGCTCAGTGGACACTACAGTATTTAGGATAAACCATTTTTTTTTCATCTTACCTTTAAGCATCTATTGCAAGACCACCAGTTATTGGAGAGCCCACCTTCTGCCTCTCAGTAGTCATCTTGGGATTAGTGCTTCTGTTTTGTCCTGATGAGAGGAGTACAGGGACATTATTTCTTGGGGGACTGCTGATCACCAGAAAGCCTAATAACTGCTTTATAATGACAGCTTGGAATCTATGCTTATATTCTGATCTTGGTGAGAGAAGGAGCAGAGTGCATTGATTCCTGACTGTTTCTGGTTGGAGAATGAGTGTCTGTGCTTGACATACTTGTTTGGTCTGGTTGCTATTTGAGGCATCTACCACAGATAGGCTACAAGTCTACACACCCAATCATCATCTGGGACAAGACTATGGATCACTAAACAGGCTATGGCCTGCTTCTCTTCTTAGAATTGGAGCTAACATTTTGCTTCTGGTGAGAGAAGAAGCAAAGGAGCATTGTATCCCAACACAGTGAAGCTGAGCTGAGACCAGCATTAGTAGTAGCCAGGCAGTAGCCATTCATGTGACTCCCCTGTTTTCATCATTCTTGACAAGTTAATTCTCTGTTTCCAGTAAGTACTGCTTGATTTGTTTCTAACTCCAGAATATCTGCCTAAATACTTCATCCTTAAATTTTCTGGGTCTATGTATTAGTTTCCCCTTAAGTGTTTAGCAGTGCTCTGTACAGACTCAGACACCTTGAGTGACATTTTTCCAGTAAAAGCACAATTGAAATTTCTCCAATATCTAGTTGCACACAGGACAACTAGTTTGCAGTGACAAGCACTGTCCACATAGTTGCAAACCAGATACTCCTGACAGTGATTAATATTCTCATTCCAACTGTCTAATCAATAAAAAAGGGTCTGTTGCCATGGATATGAACTTTCCTACTGTCTCCATTACTGGCTTGGTGGATATGGATACCCTGAGGCAATGCAGAAATTGCCTCATGTTTACTGACAACCAGTTAATTCTTAAACAAAATGATATATGTGAGAGATGTATTTACACAATGTCACTGGAGACAAAGCTCTCACATAAAAGTACTCCTAATGTCAATAAGGTTGTCAGTAGTACACACGCTGCACCCATCATGCAAAATTCAAAGCAGACATGTAGACCCACATATGCTGAGGCACTTACATGTAACTTTCCTAAACCACAAAGACCTCCTAGACAAAGTACATATAACAAATACCCTCAGCAGCCCCAAATGCACTCTTTCAAAACAACACCCACATCAACATATAGAACTGCATCTCATGAAGCCTCTACCTCTAAGCCCATAAGGCAAGTCACCACACAATCCAACATTCTAGTCATTGGAGACTCCATCGTGAGACACACTGATGTCTCTCTCACCAGGTTGAGTAAGGAGAAAGTTAGCTTATCAGGGTCTAGGATCCATCACATTATGCAAACACCCAGGTCATTGGATCACAATTACCAATATGACTCAGTCATAGTCCATGTGGGAGTAAATGATCTGAGATGTACATCCCTAGATGATATGAAGAGAGACATCATGGAGCTCTCGGAATATGTATCTTAGGCTGGTATGAGGCTAGCATTGAGCAGCATTTTACCTTCTCCAATGATGATGCCACAATATGAACAAAAGATGATTGACTTTAATAATTGGCTTATTTTCTGGTGTCTTTTGAAGGGTGTACAATATTTGTCAGCATGGAAAAAGATGGTCAACAGACCACGCTACTTTGCCAGGGATGGTCTGCACCTCTCCTCTAGGCTTTTGAATATAAGCTAAAACATTGTCTTCCCCATAGTGTCTTTTTTAGGCAATGCCAAACTGAAAGTACTTCCGACATAACAAATCAAAGCCAAGAAAATCTAAAGGTATTACTGCTCAATGCTAGGAGTCTAAACAAAAACTCCACTCCCTAGAAGCTGTTTTTACCCTAGAGAACGCTGATGTCTATGCAGTCACTGTGACATGGTTTAAAGCCGCAGAGAGCACACCAGCAGTGCAAGGTTATGATGCCTTCCACACATTTAGGCCAGCTACTTCACAGGCATGGACTAAAGGTGGAGGTGTCTCTATTTACATCAAAAATAAATATACTTCAAGGCTGGTCAAACAGGACAATGAACTTGAGCTGATCCATGTTCAAATCACCATAGGTAAAATCCAATACCACTTCCTTGCAAGCTATAGGTCCCCCTCTATGACCCAGGAAACCCATGCCATGTTTTTAAACTTATTAGAAACACTAACCATCCAACCCAATACCATATTTATGGGTGGCTTTAATTACCCCACTATTAAATGGGAATCCTATACAACACCAAACGTACATGCACAGAGATTCCTGGATTTTATAAACACAAACTCCCTGGACCAGATAGTCAATGCACCAACCAAGGGTGCAACCATACTGGATCTGGTCCTCACTAATTTGGGAGACTGCTGCACACACCCAACTGTAATGCCTTCCCTGATAAGGTCAGATCACAAAATGGTCTCCTTTGAAGTAAAAATAAAACCTGGACCCCCAGCTAAACCTGGAATATTCAGGAACTATTCTAAGGCTAACCTCCTGCTATTAAGTGAGAACCTTGAGAATGCAGAAGGAGAAAAATCACACTGGATGCAAAAAAGTTAAAGTTAGCGCTTTCGTTTACTGTAATATGTAAACTTCCTCAGACAAATTAACAAGGGAAATTAGTGTTTATATAAACATACAAATAATGATATCACTTCCTACACCAAAATAAAGTCTCCTTTGGTATAAGGAAGCAATTATTTTATTTTGGTATATTGAAGGACTTTTATTGAGACTTTATTTTGGTGTAGGAAATGATGTCATTATTTGTATGTTTATATAAACACTAATTTCCCCTGTTAATTTGTCTGAGGAAGTTTACGTATTACAGTAAACGAAAGCGCTAACTTCAACTTTTTTGCATCCAGTGTGATTTTTCTCCTTCTGCATTTTCAAGTGTTTCTTTTTCTGGATTTGTTTATTAAGTGAGAACCTGGCAAAATTTCAAGCCCCCATAAACCCTGAGAACACTTCTGCCTATGCAAAACTGTTCACAGAAACCCTGTGCAAGCATGTTAATAGCTGAATAAAGGCAGCTGTACCCACCAGTAAGAAGTACAGAACTAACTCAAAAACAAGCCACCCTGGTGGAATCACAAAATCAGTCGGCTGTATAACAGGAGGAAGAAAGTCATGGCAAAAATTAGGAGGTGCAGCACCCAGCTGGATAAAAGCACTCTCATCAAACTAAACAAAGAACTCAGAGAACAAATAAAGTCTACCAAAACCAAATTTGAGGTAAGTTTGGCCTCCCCGGCCAAGGACAACCACAAAGCATTCTTTAGCTATGTCTGCAACCTCAAAGGCAATACACAGTTGTATACAGAGCTCATTGTAAATGGTGCCACCTATACTTAGCCAGAAGATAATAGCAAACCTCTTGGCTGATAAATTCAGCTCCAACTTTACCCCTCTCTCCACCTCAACCTTCCTTCAGGAAAGTCAAATATAACTCCCCATACTATCACTAGGGAACAAGTCCTTAATGCTCTCTCTAAGACCAAGAACACTGCATCAGTGGGGAAGACAATATCCCAGGATGTCTTCTTAATAGCATGAAACATGACCTATCAGGGCCTCTGGAATTACTATTTAACTGTAGCCTCCAAACAGGCTATGTGCCTCATGAATGGAGAAAGGCAACAATCATCCCTCTGCGCAAAGGTGAGCCATTTACAGACCCTGGAAACAACAGACCCATAAGTCTCACTATTCTTATATGTAAATCCATGGAATGAATTATCATGAAGATGATCAATAAAGATATAGTAAACCTCCAGACACTGGACCCAACCCAGTTTGGTTTCATCAAGGGAAGATCATGACTTCTCAATCTGGTGGACGTCTTTGAGAAGGTCACCAAAGCAATGGATGAGGGCAGAGTCATTCATACTGCCTACCTTGACCTGGCCAAGGCATTTGACACAATACCCCACTCAGGTATTGTTGAAAAACTCAAGAGGTTAGGTACAAACCCATATGTTACCCAGTGGATAGCCAACTGGCTCACAGACAAGACCCAGGAGGTTAGAATTGGGGAGTCTACCTCTACAAAGAGGCCAGTCACAAGTGGAGTCCCTCAGGGATCAGTCCTTGAACTGCTTCTTTTTGGCATTTACTTCTCAGAAGTCAAGGCCAGTGTCATGGTCTCTGGTTGACTAAATTTGTAGATGATTGCAAATTAGGAGCTGTCACCGAATCTGACACTGACACAAATGTTCTCCAGGAGGGGCTGACACAGACAAACAACTGGTGTCAGAGCCATGGACTAAAACTAAATGCCAAGAAATGCATAATAGTATACATTGGGAAGTCATCCATCCCTGGTAACTATCATATTGACAACACACCCCTTAGAGTTGACCCAGTAGTCAGGGACTTAGGGACATTCATACACAATATGTAGCCTTTGATCATCACTTGTCTTCAGTGGTGAGGAAAATGTTCTATGTTGTGCAACTTATAAACAAATGTATGGCATTTAAGTCCAAGGAAGAAATTGTTCCACTGTATTCAGCATTCATCAGACCTAGTATTGAGTACAATGCCCCCTTTGGTATGTACCTAACCAGGCATATCCAACAACTGGAACGTCCACAGAGGTTCCTCACTAAAAAATACAGGGCGTAAGTAATATGTCCTATGCAGACTCCCTCAAGGCCCTATCTCTGTATTCTGTCTCCTACAGGCTTTTGAGGGGAGATCTATGCCTGGCATACAGGGCATTATCAGACCCCACTCTGATGGACCTCCTGCATATCCACAAAACAAACAGCACCAGAACTATCCATCTAAAGACTTAAACATTGCCTGTTATATAAATAGGACCTGAACGTGTCAAAGAGTTTGTGTTGTCCTGCAGTGGTGTTCCTGGTCGTGGAATTTATGTTATTTGGGAAATTTTGCGCTGTATGGATGTGTATTGAGATAGGTATGCATCCCAGAGACTACTCCGGGTCTACTTTATGTGCTCGAAGTCCGAGATTATCGAATATGATATTCTCAACATGAGTACATCGAAAGCGCAAAACATCGAAAATGTAAATGGCAATCTCTGTAGGTGGAGATTTCCGTTTACTTCAATGTAGTGCAATATTTAAGTAGCGGGGGGTGTGGGGGTGTAGGGGGGCTTGCCCCCCTGCCTACACTAGTTTAACATTTTTTTTTTGTGCATTTTTTTTGGACTTCGATTGTTTAATAGTTCGATGCATATGGTTTGATCCATATGCATTCGAGCTCTTAAACTTTTGAGGTCCTAAAGTAGACCCCGACTACTCCATCTTTGGTACAGACTCCCCAACCATGTGAAGCAGAGTTCCTCCCTAACCCAATTCAAGTGCAACTTGGAGACTTGGATGGGAAATCAGAACTTCATCCTTGATTTGGCATCTACGTCTCCAATGGATAGAGGTAACCTGTAAATGGTTCATCTCTCAGGCCCATGCGTACACTTACCAAGGGTATCAGAAGTTGTCAGAGATTTGGGATGCATGACTAGGCTTAAAAAGGCCCTTGTGGTCATTAGCCTAGTAAACACCTATAAACTTATAAGATAACTTTAGAAAATCTTAGCCAATGTGAGTGAAGTCCAGCAGTGCAGAAACAGGTCCAGATGTCATATTGTGTAATACACAAAATCCTGG